>NC_136909.1:9427690-9471662 GCF_949606895.1 Notothenia rossii | reverse complement strand
CCCAGACCTGTATATGTTTTTCTGTATGTGGCCCTCAGTGAAAAAAGTTAGGACACCCCTGCTATAAACAGTGGAATTGGTTCCTCCTGTGGACACATTTTAGGATTTGTCAGGCATTGATTTGGTGGCTGATGTACAAGTAATCTAAGTTGTTCTGCACTTCAGAGTCACAGATGCGCTGCTCAGAGCTTCAGTAAAGAAGGTTAAAACTATCTTAATCATCTTTCTCAGCCGTGCGCGGGAAAAGCTATTTAACAGCCACAGCAAACAGCTTGAAGTCCCAACTCACCCGCCTCAGTCCCAGAGACGCCAGACTGCAAGGCAAACATGTTTACGTTGAAGTCCTTGCTCTCTCCTCTCTTCTGTGTGCCCTCTCTATCTCTCTGTGCCTCGAGGGAACCACGGAGATAAGACAGCAGACAACCAGGCAACAGCTGATTCACATATTTACAGACCGTGTGAATGGATTCTTGCATGATGAGTTTGCACTTTAAGCTTTCAGTGAATCACGACATCCTAGATTCAATAGCCGGACAATAAAAAGCACAGATTTGCATCACTTATGTCTCCTTTTAGCAACTCACAATTGTCTATATTTTTCTTTTTTCCCCACCTGGTTTTTTCACAATCTGTTCATAAAAGATGCAGGATATAAAATGACACCATCAGACAAAGAAACATGATATGCTTATTTATATACCTTCAATGACGTTCACCTATAGTTAAAGTGACAACAGCAATCCCCCCATCATTCTTTAAATTCAAAAGAGCAGGTGTGATATCTGAAAGTTGATAATGCCATTCGTTTTCCCTTGCTCTTTTCTCTACAGCATCATAAAGGTAAGAAAAACTCCTGCTATTCTAACATTCTGAATGGGTATACAGTTAAGGTGAATATGAACCAGTCAGGGGAGTAGACGACACACGCAACATCCAGTCTCAGAGTAAAAAGGGAGTGACCCAGATCCGCAATAAAAGCCTGGTGGCGACAGTCTTTCTCGGATAAATCAATACAGCCAGACGGAGAGTCAGAGAGGTGCTGAGGGATGTGTAAAAGAAGAAGGCAGAGGAGGAACAGCCTGCAAAATGAACGTGTGCTATCTGCTGGCTCAACTCATATCTGTTTACATGATCTGTGCTCAGGGTTGGGAGGGTTACTTTAGAAATGTATTCTGTTACAATACTAAACACCTATAAAACAAGGAAATAATCACAATATCGAAGTAATATAACCTTACTAAATATCCTCCAATGTCCACCATCATTTTTTTTACAAGAAAATAGAAGATCACAGCAAATAAAGCCTTAAAATAGGCTTACAGAATAGTTTATTTTTTAAATGTATTGTTTCATTGAAGTCATGCTAGTAATCTCCTTTAAAGATCCCGTGACATGGACATCATAATTCCATTGTTGAGGTCTACTAGAATAGATTTACATTGTTCAATGTTCCAAACTCACATTGGTTTCTCATACAGCATCTCTGTATAGTATGTGTATTCACTCTCTGTCACACGGCCCCCTACTCTGTAGCCGTTTCTCAATCGCGAGGATACTGGCTTGGTAGTCGCATACTTCCAAGTCACTTCCTTCAGAAACGAAGCAAGTATACTTCCAAGCCACGGCTTCGGAAAACAAAGAAGAATGGAACAGGCTAACAAGTGTGCCACTTTCTCTAACGGTTTCAACATAAACTGTACCGAAAATAAATACCTCACGATGTCTATCTAATTATGAACTTGCTTTACTTTCACGGAACACATTTTTGGTGATAACAAACGCAACAAAGTAACATATTTACCAACACATGTTCTACGCCACTACATACTTACATTTAAATGTGTGCTGTGCTGCGTCGGTTCAGCCATTCTCCGCAAGGGTTTTTGAAATTGGTCCGTGCGCAAAGCATTGTGGGGATTTGAAGGATGCGAAGTCTACCCGTGTGCAGCCTCGAAATTACCCCCAAACCAAGGACGTGGCCTTGGTGGAATTCCAAGTATGCTGGAGATTGGAACAGTCCTTCGGCGGCACTCGATGACGTAGTATCCTTGAAATATTGGCTTGGAAGCCAGAATCCTCGAGATTGAGAAACGGCCTCAGTCACACAGCCCCCTGTGAGCCCAGTGTGCTCTGATTGGTCAGCTCGCCCACTCTATTCCAACCCAGTCTCATGGCATTTCGTGTTCACCAACACGATTTTTAATCTATTGATTCGTGTTCACCAACACGATTTTCTCCTTTTTTTCGTGTTGCACAGCACGATTTTAAAAGCAATGTATTTCTACTGGTAATGTGTTTTGTGCCTGCAGCACGTCTTTTTCTCCGGTCGGGTCGTGGAAGACCGGAAGCTGTGTGGTTCATAAAAACATGTTCTTACTCAATATCAAGCCACAATTATTGCTTTTATTTTAAATCGTATAATTTCTGACTTTTTTTGCCGTCTGTGAGGAAAATAAATGGGGCTCAGAGCCTAAGAATACTGAAATCTGTATTTTTAAATCTTTCCTTCTAATTTGTTATTCTTTACAAAATAACACACTGTTATTTACTCACTAATAACACACAATTATTCTTGCTTTTATTTATTGGTTTAATTCCATAATCTCTGGCTTTTTTGGCGTCCGTCAGTAACTGAATTTCAAAATAAAAATAACCGGAAACAGACGTAGGCCTCTAGGAGTTTAGGATGGCCGAAGACACTACACTACCCATAATCCCCAGCTATCGTTTAGGACTACAGTCCCCGTGATTAATCTTCAAGCGCTGGGATTGGATGTTGGAGTGGCAGTGCGCCAAGGTTACGCCGAGCGTTAAACAGCTGTTTGAAATGGAACAAAACCACGCCAGACTATCCAAAACTGGAATCGAACGCCCCCCCCCCAGAACTACACATGCTGGCTATTGTGTTTCGCAAAATGTTCCATGGGACGTCTCTACTGAACGTTTTCGTTTTTCCCACAATTAGAAGTTGCCAATATTAAACACATTGGTGTTATCAAATGTAAAACATATAATTAATAAATGGGTGAAAATCACTTGTGTCCATAATGCGCAGCATCAATATATACCCACGTGACAGCTCATTGTTATTTTGTAATTCTACTCCACAATTCAGAGGTTAACCTGATTGCCAAGTGCCAACAATCAGGAGAGATATTTGATAGTTGGTGCTTGAGAAGACTAAACATTTATCTGCAATTGACATGAATGGAAACGAGTAATAAAGTATATTCATTACTCGTTATTCTCTACTAATAGTTAATTAAAGACTGTATAATGGCTATTTTGCACATCCCTTTCAAGATTTCAAGATTTTCAAAGGTTATTCACTTATCATATACACAACTACGGTGTATGCAATGAATGAAAATCTTGGGTCACAGGTTCCTCAACAGCACATTACAAGACATCTATCAATATGTGTTTGTACCTCCACCATTAAACTGTCATATTCTGCACATTTCTTATACTATCTACATACATAAGAGTATAATTCATATGTATAATATCAGATAAAATAAGTGCTTCAACATAGTTAACATTGCAGGAAAGCAATATATTAGACGTTAAGTACTTTGTCAGGCTTAATATTTATCTGTAGATACCCCCAAAGTTTTTTTCTTATTTAAAAGAGGACCTTAATCTAAAGTATTATTTAATGTTTGAATAAAGGTTAATTCGTTTTTCTGTTTTGCATCTCCTCCTATTAATATCTTTGTACATCCTGCTGTAAACTGTTTTATTGTAGAGATCACTTACAGTATCTTCTTGATTTTTTATATTCTATATTTCTATCACAGACCTTCTACTTTCCCCCTATGAAAATATGTACTCTTAATATTTTTTTTTTAAATATCAAATATAACACGTAAAAGAAATAATTAAATAACGTGCTTTAACCACTAGGCGGTGCACACAAGGTACACACAGCTATAATAACTTTGTATTATTAGTGTAGGACACTTATGTATGTACAACATCTGAAGATGTGTAGTTTTATTCATGTTTTCACATAATTTTATAGCATATTAATTAACTATTTCAAAGAAAATCAAAGTCCTTTTATATCAGCTGTGCACCGTTATGGTGTAAATATAACCTATCTACGAATTAGATCAAATATAAAAGTCAGCCGAATTAAGGTTGATAGTGCAAGGAGACGTATTGTGTGAAGAGAAATTGAAGATGTTGTTTAATTGTTGATATATTTATGATCCACGTTAAGTATTCAGTTTCGGCGGCATTTCTTCCAGTTTTTCCAAAGGTCTTCTCATCAGGGCTCTATAAATAAAGAACTACGGCAGATCTGTAATATGTAATGCAGCCGAACCGTGTATTACAATGCCTTTATGTGATGACTTTCAAAGAGAAAAGCAAGAACACTCGGAATTAAGTATTATTTTATTATTTTAAAATGTTTTCCGGATTTCATATCATATAAACACCAAATCCCAGCATGCATTGCGGCTAAACCATCCAATCAGCGAGCTTAAACCATAGCTGAGGATCTTGGGTAATCGCTCGAAATGCCTACGTCTGTTTCCGGTTATTTTTATTTTGAAATTCAGTTCCTGAAGGACGCCAAAAAAGCCCGAGATTATGGAATTAAACCAATAAATAAAAGCAAGGATAATTGTGTGTTATTGGTGAGTAAATAACAGTGTGTTATTTTGAAAAGAATAACAAATTAGAAGAAAAAAAGGTTTTAAAAATACAGATTTCAGTATTCTGAGGCTCTGAGCCCCATTTATTTTCCTCACAGACGGAAACAAAAGTCTGAAATTATACGATTTAAAATAAAAGCAATAATTGTGGCTTGATATTGAGTAAGAACATGTTTTTATGAACCACACAGCTTCCGGTCTTCCACGACCCGACCGGAGAAAAAGACGTGCTGCAGGCACGAACACATTACCAGTAGAAATACATTGCTTTTAAAATCGTGCTGTGCATCACGAAAAAAAGGGGGAAATCGTGTTGGTGAACACGAATCAATAGATTAAAAATCGTGTTGGTGAACACGAAATGCCATGAGACTGGGTTGCTCTATTCTGATGAGTCCACCACCGTTACAGCGGAACATCAGTGATTATGTGTTACAATGGCGTTAGTTAGCAACCAGGAAATGACACCAGTAATAACAAACAGATGAGAATACTGCGTGGGGTCTGGGTGCCGTGTTGTTGGGGCGTGCGCGGCTCGCTGCTGCGTTCTTTGAGGCTCGAGGAGCGGAGAGTGTGAGCTGGATTACTGGTGTCGTTTCCTGGTTGCTGCGTGGGGTCTGCGAGACACCGCGGAACCTGAGCACACACACACACTCACAGCCAGACTGGGGCAGCATAGACAGGTACTTTCTGTGTTGATTTTTACTCGCTACAGGGGGTACTTTGAGGGTTTGTGACTCTGCAGACCCTTTACATGCAGAAAAAGCTACATAACACACAAGGGGACGGGTAATAACCGGAAAAGCATGTCATGGGACCTTTACATGTACCAGTAATCTGATTACGTCTGTTTTTATGTAACTTTTTATTGAATACAGTCCCTTTTTTTGGTAATCTAATTATGTTATCCCATTTCATGTATTGCGTTATTCTAAATAAGGTTTCACGGTTCACGTGTATCTTCTGCACTCAGAGTTTAAAGTTGAGCCGACTGAATCTAATCACTCTTCCTCTTCAGTATCGTGTAGGTTTAATCTGATCAACCAATCAGCCCGCTGTGACGTCTGTGGAATAATCAATTACTTGCTTGCAAGTTATTTTAACTGTGTGGACGCTGATTTCCAGGGTTAAACTCAGTATAAAGATTACTATAAGACATGAAAGATAAGGTCTAACTGGGGAGTAGTTATGCAACAGATACAGTACACCATTTTGCCTGCATATCAGCCTTTCCCGTAACACACCACAACACAAAAAGGTAGGGGTCAGCTCAACTCAGCGCTATGCAAAACTATGAAAGTAAACATGTTTAATGTTGGTGCTGAGGAGAGTGTGCTTTTGTGCACATGTTTGCATAAAAGCCATCTCCCCATCTTTCCTCACGTCTGTGGCACAAACACACAATAAGCACAGTGAGGACATGATGCAAATATGTGTGTGTGTGTGTGTGTGTGTGTGTGTGTGTGTGTGTGTGTGTGTGTGTGTGTGTGTGTGTGTGTGTGTGTGTGTGTGTGTGTGTGTGTGTGTGTGTGTGTGTGATGTCCACATTTTATAGCCCCTAATCATGATGACCTTTCTATAATGAGATCAGTGTGTGCTTCTCTTTCTACGCTTCGATGTGCCAAAGTGATCTTGTCATCAGAGGTCCGTTACATTGCACTCAGCGCCACTGCAGCGTGTCTGACATCACAACGACTCCTGCAGGGTGTTCGGTGGCCTCAGCAGCAACAGTGGCGTGACACTGCTAGAAACCTTGAGTAGATGTTTATTCCTAAGTGATTGGATGAAGACTTTGCCCTTCTAAAGCCAAATATGGAAGAGTATATTCGGTTAACTTTGTTGTTATCGCTGTATGTCAATTGATTTAAGTTGTAATAATCAGAAAATCACCAAATGAAGATATTTCATTTGTATTTCAAAAGAACAGTAGCTACCCTACATATTTGTTCAAAATGGAGTGATTTTTTTTAAAGAAGGTATATGTTCATCCTCCAGCCGGAAGGTCATTGGTTTGACCTTCAGCCCCTCTAATCAACATGTTGATGTGTCCTTGGGCAAAGTACGTAACCCCATATTGCTCCCAATGGCCAACAGTGTGTGAATTTCAGTCTCCCTGAACAGTAGGGCAGCCTCTGCCTCTGTATGCATGTGTGTGAATGGGAGAATAATGACTGGTATATGTAAAAGCACTTTAGATGGTCACAAAGACCGGAAGTGCTATACAGTATAAGTGCAGTCCATTTAAAATGCTACCAGAACTAACAAAACAACAAACCGCACTAAATTCTGGCTGTGTAGTTTTGATTCGTTCTTATTTTTTCTTAGTCTGCAAGGTTTTTATAATGTGTATACCACCATCACACAGACAGCCGTAGCTAAAGCTAAACTAACTTGGGTTTTTTTCTCTAGCTGTTATCTTATTGAGCATTACCCATTGTGATACACAAACAACTTGAAGGGCCAGTCTTTACGTGGATTGGGGATCTTGCCCAAGGACGTGTTGACTGACCCTCTGATTGGTAGATGCTTATTTACCCCTTGTGCCACCACCGCCCCTGAAACCACTAAGGGTTGTTGACTAGCAACGTCATATAAGTCTCATGTTTGCAAACATTATACCCTGTTGAAATGAATGTCAGTGGCTCTGTTTTCATTTAATTACAATAGATGAAATGCATTTGAGCTGCTGAAAGCTGCTATTTTTTCCCGGGAGTCTGACATTGGTTTAGTTTTTATTTGAAGCTGCTGACAAGCGGGTCAGATAACGGGACCTTTTGACTCTTTCCGTCCGCTGACTCCAAAGGTCAGGCAGATTAAAAGAGAGCCTTTTGGAGTTGAGGCCAGGAGCAGGAGAGCAAACAGGAAGTCTTGAGACATAGACATACGCTTCACAGATCAATGCAGCATGTGGATTGAAATAAGCGGGTTATGGATTGAAGTTGAAAGAGGAGTCTAGCACTGAAGCCTCAATGGGAAATTCAACAGTAATGAAGAAAAACCCGCTTTCTCTGTGGTCTTTCTGTAATAACAGAGGACACAGTGTGTTTCGCTGAAGGCCGGAGCTGCTCTATGAAATGTGAATCTGCAAAGTGAAAGGCAACACTGTCAGTAGTGGCCTTGCCAACATGGCTGACCAAGGGCCGGGGGAGTAGATATATCATGTCTGCAAATCTTGTTCTCACTATGTTGTCTGGTTGGCAAGAGAGCTAGATCCCCTCTGTGGCATGTGCTTATCTGTACTGTACAGTATGTACTATACTGTATGGCTGCCTGTGTACTACCTTCTCTTATATGTGTGTGTAGCCAACATTTATGAGACCAAGCATGTGTTTATGCAGATTAGCACACGTGTAAAGGTGTCTCGATATCACGATGCTTTCAAGTACATGAAAGTTGACACTGGAGCTTTTAAGCTGCTGGTTTTTGCCATATTACATTACATGTCATTTTGTTAGACGCTTTTATCCAAAGCGACTTACGTACATTCAGTACTTTGGACAACCCCCACAGGAGCAATTTGGGGTGACGTGTCTCAGGGACACAACGACATGCTGACTGCAGTGGGACTCGAACTTGCTACCCCCTAATTCGCCATATGTATATATATTGCATGAAATAGTCATCATGTTTGGACAGATGAGATGTTTTACTGGAAAAACCTGTGTGTGTGTGTGTGTGTGTGTGTGTGTGTGTGTGTGTGTGGGGGGGGGTGTGTGTGTGTGTGTGTGTGTGTGTGTGTGTGTGTGTGTGTGTGTGTTTGTGGGGTTTTGTCAGTGCTTTTTAAATTCACCCAAATCCTGAGGGTCTAAATTGCCTGTGTCTATGTGTACTTAAGCCTATCTGTAGATTTATGTTTTTATGTGTTCAGTTGTGTGAAGTAAATGTGTGTTCATACTCTGTTAAACAAACAAACAGTCTTGTTCAAGTATTTCAGAGTCGCCAGCTATCTGTGGCAAGGAGTAATCCCCCCCCCCTCTCAGTGAAGCAGGACCTGACCAGTTTGTTCTTATCACCCACCAGCCGCTTTTGCTATGACAGATAGCCGCCCTCCATGACCTCTTATGGCACACATCATCATCATCATCATCAACCTTATATTCATCCGTAGGATCAACACAAGCTAATTAATTCAGTGGCCGTATAGATTAAAGTTTTGGGCCTCTCGAAGAAAAAATGTAATTCTGCTTATTTTACAAGAAACATATAACAACAATAAGCTCATATTCAGTGTGTGGATTATGAGCACCTGCACTATATTTAAATCAGGTGTCACCTACTGAACTATAAAAAAAATGAAAATCACAGCAAATAAAGCTTTAAAATAGGCTTACAGAATAGTGAAGTTTGCAAATGCTATTTTAGTTTAATATGTTGAAAAAGCAAATGGTACTTTTTACCTAAAGCATTAAAAAGATATTGCCTGTAAAATGTTTTTTTATTTTTGAAATGTATTATTTCATTGCAGTCATGCTACTAATCGCCCCCCCTTTTTATTTAAATGTACTTTTACTGTAATCTGATTATGTCTTTTTTTTATCTAACTTTCTATTGAATACAGTTCTTTTTGTTGTAATGTAATTATGTTATCCCATTTCATGTAGTGCAGACAAGCACTTCTCATAATTATATTGTTATTGTTAGGAATGAAAATGACTGGAAGTAGAATTCATTGTACAAAATGTTACATTATTACCAGCCAAAGGAGCTCCTTTATGTTTAACTTCCTGTTCTCATAGCATAAATTCAAAGTAGACACATTGCCTTGCCACCCAAGTGAGTAAATGTTGTTTGCCTGGTGAGAAAGAGCACTTTCTGACCTGTACTCCATAAATACCACAATCTTAACACAATAAGGGGAAATGTGGGCTCTCTTGCGGGCACATATAACTTACAGCACTTCTGTTAGCCTGACCGACGGCCCGGAAAAGGACAACGACAATGAAAAAAAAGCAATGGCGTGTGGAGAAAGTTTCTGGTGTGAGGCGATACAGAGGGAAACCGATGGTGGTGACCTCAGTGGAGACACGTGTGACCTTTCTAAACCACAGGAAGTGACACATCAGAGGGAACGAGTCATCGTGTCACACTGGTTCCTCTGTGAGCAGCCAGCCAGACACAGCTGGTTTGATCCAGCAGTTCAACAGCAGCAGCCACCCAACATGAGGCAGAGTCAACCGGTCCGATCAGGCTCCGACTGCTGGAACAATATCAGTTATTGTTGTGTGTGTGCGTGATGAAATGTCTAATGCAAAGCAGACAGACCTGAGGGTCGCTGCCCAACAATGGAGTTACTGTGAAGAGGGGGGAAACACGTCACATATGAACAGAAGGACAAGTTCTCTCATTAAGATAATGTTATTTAATATGAAGCTGTATTCCTTTTCCACCATTCCCATGACTTCCCTTCAGCAACATGCTCTAATTCAAAGATCTAAATAAAAAGAATAAGCATTTAAGAGCAATTTCAACCTTATTCAACCCAAGAAATCTACTCCAGTGCATCCTTTAAAGCAGATACTATTATAGCACTTTGAAAGCCTTTACCAGGAAGCATTTATTCAGAGTTAATGTGACCCTGCATGCTTCGTGGGTCATATTGTTTGAAGTGGCCCACCTGTTATCGGCATGCTGGAGAACACCAGAGAGAAGCACATGCTGAGAGTCTCAGCTGCATTACAGGAAGCTGTAACTGACCACAATGAGGAACTACCAAATTAATACATTTTCCTTTCCATCATGATTTCATTCTGTTATCATTTTTAGAGGCTTATGTTGTTTGGCCTGAGTGAATCAGTCCTCTTTCCCCCGCAATTACTCCTGGACTCTTTACTTTGTAAATACTCAGTTTACATGTAACGGGATTATGTAATCAGGATACAAACAAACGTATTACAAAGTAAATGTATTCTCTTTACAGTTACATGAGAAAAAGACATTTGAAAAAATTGGGAATTACTATCAGGATACAATGTGGCAATACAATGTAAAACAAATATGATATACTACATATTATAGGCTTACACATAACAACACTTACGAGTCTCAAAGAGAAATAGACTCGAGTGAAACCATAGCTAATCTTCCAGTTCATTAACATGGACTCAAGTGTAAAGGATGCTTTCACTGTGTTTTAGTTTAATACAAATAGTAGATAATGTTTGTATTAAACTAAAACACAGCTTTTTCTGTTTGCTCAGATTTCGCTGACGATAATATTAACTGTTAGTCTATAGACTACTGTCCTTGTATGCTTAATCAAAAGCTTATTTTTGAACAAAAAAAAGGAAGAAAAACACTGAACAGAGGAAGCATTTCTTTAAACAAAGTGTCTTGGTTATTTTCTAATGTTACAGTGTTCTCTTGAAGTCCTGAACATTACACTTAAGTATTTATATTATTTTTCTCTTGTATTTATTTGCATCACATTTGATATTGAGGGAATCCTAAAGTAAAGGAAAGTAATCAGGTTACATTACTTTTATATTGTTATACTTAGAATAGGTTACTGATGACAATATTTCACTTCTGTTTTTAACAAACAACATTTAAAAAGTAACCCTCCCATCCCATACTACTTCAGATTTGGACTAAAGGTGACAAAATACAACAAAGCTCCAACAGCTTTACTGCATGAGAACCATGGGAACTCTCCTGCTGTAACAGCCTTGACATCGAGATCACCTCGTACCTCTCACAACTTAAAATGTTGACAGTTACACAATTATTTTTTTCTCAGTCTTGTATCAAACCAAGCTTATGAGCTCGTGAAACATGTTCAGAGCTGATTTTCTCATGGACTTACAAAATGTGAAAAACTGTAATAGGCCTACAGTGTTTCAAAAGTTGGACAACATAAGACACATTAACATATAAACTGCTTTTCCTTCCGGGAAAAGATTGTCCCGTTCTTGACCTAACAATCAACATCGGCCCCTCTGTTCTTTCCCCGAATCAGACTGCAAGGAATCTGGGTGTGACCCTAGATAACAACCTGTCCTTCACTGCAAACATCGCTGCAACAACCCGCAGCTGCAGATACACTCTTTACAACATCAGGAGGATACGGCCCCAGCTGACCCAGAAATCAACGCAGGTTCTGGTCCAGGCTCTCGTCATCTCACGCCTAGACTACTGCAACTCCCTCCTGGCTGGTCTACCTGCATGTGCCATCCGACCTCTGCAGCTCATCCAGAATGCAGCGGCTCGTCTGGTCTTCAACCTTCCTAAATGTTCCCACACCACGCCGCTCCTCCGCTCCCTTCACTGGCTTCCGGTAACAGCTAGAATCCACTTCAAGACACTGGTACTTGCATACCATGCTGCGAATGGATCTGGCCCTTCCTACATCTAGGACATGGTTAAACTGTACACCCCAGCACGTGCACTCCGCTCTGCATCAGCCAAACAGCTCGCTGCACCCGTACTGCGAGGGGGACCAAAAACACGTGGGTTTGCTATCCTGGCTCCTAAATGGTGGAATGAGCTCCCCATTGACATCAGGACAGCAGAAAGCCTACACATCTTCCGGCGCGGACTGAAAACTCATCTCTTTTTACTCCACTTCGAGCAATACAAAAAAAATATATATATCAACTTAGATCTAACTCACTTATATACTAACAAAGCACGTATATACTAATAAAGGACTGGCTTATCTAAAGCCAGTTGAGTAGCACTTGAAATGGTGTGGCTCGATGAAACCGCAAACTTATATGATTCTGTTGTCTTCAAGTTTGTGACTTCTTGGTCGAATGCACTTATTGTAAGTTGCTTTGGATAAAAGCGTCAGCTAAATGAAATGTAATGTAAACCATAGATGTGTGTCACATGTTGTCTTCCCCCAGTTTGCTGTGAAAGGTTGAACCAAGACCAGCCGAGCACATGGTGAACCGGTCAGAGCACGATTCCCCTGGATGTGTCACACATTCCTCTCTGTCTGCTCAGCTCTCAGTGAAACGCTCTCACTGCTGCCGCTCTCTGATGCTTATTTGGAGGGAAAAGAGTCGGGCTGCCAAAAACTGACTCAGTTAGATGAAATGACAGAAGCCTTTTAGCAACCCCTCCAAATGTTTAAAACGAGTCAAAGAACTGGAGCAGACCGGACTGGGCTGAAGTGACTCACGTGTGAACGTCACTTCTAGAAAGACGCTGTGGATAGAGAGGCAAAACGAAACTGTTGAAGGAAATATATAATCTATTAATGTCAGTGCAAATAAGACAATATAAAGAACAAAAGGAGTAACTGAAAAGCAACAGGAGGCAGGGAGTTAGAGAGGCTCCTTCTTTGAAAGTGGAGAGAAGGATTTTGCTGACTTGTACCACGTGGAGGGGAAAACCGTGTGTGTGCATGTGTGTGAGCATTCAAATGTTGGAGTAGCCGCGCATGGGAGGAACTAGTGCGGGTGTGGTCCATCCCCATTTTCCTATTGGCTGATTTCTGACAGCTTACAGTTAACCACAGCCCCACACAGGAGTCAGGACCCTACCCTACCGACTCAGTGGGGATTCAGAGCTCGGAGAGGAAGGGGACATGGAGACAGGAGAAGAGAAAACAGAAAATCAGATATCCTATTTGTCCAGGGACAATGCACATTGTTACAGCAAAGGGGAGAGAGTAAATAAAGGCAAAGTAAAAAAGTAGACGAACAAAAAGGCGAGAACTTTTTAATAAAATATTAATAATTAGTAGAAGAACCTATGAAGAAAGTTGCAGACAGTAATAATAGTAAATAGTAAAAGGAATATATATCGCCCTGACCCTAACCCAACAAAAAAGTAGCAGCTATTAATTGTAAAATAGTGTATACTGCACATAAGAAGTGTGTTGGTGTGTGTTTGGTGGTCTACCGGGTACAGTAATAAAATGGTTTAGAAAATGAAACTACAAGAGCTTTAACAACAAAGAGAGTCATGACAAAGTGAAATAAGAAACCAAAACGTTTTTAGGAAAAATTGAAAATAAAATGTAACGGAAAAATTGACATTCCACAACATCATCAGATAGTCGGTTTAAAGCAAAAGGAAATATGAATTTGGTTGAGTCTCCAAAAGTTCCAGAAAGTAGTTAATCCTCTCCCTCCTCTAATATCCCTCTGTTTGCACTGCTGAGAGACTTTTGGCAAAGCGGTTTGGCTCAGCTCTGAATCCTCATAGGTTATTTCCAAATCATAATTTAAAGCATGAATTCTATAGAAAATGTTTGCTTTGATTTGCTTTAAAGCTAATGGATCAAATACATGGTGTCAATACATCTCAAAAGCAATGCAGAGTAAGCATTACGTAAGAGTTATTTCATGCAGCATCAACAACTGGAAAATTACATTAATATATCATTTGTCAAAAGTCTGTGTTGTGTTACATCGCTCTGTTATGCTCTCTGTTGTCACTGAGCCAACACACATCCATCAACATTTCAGCAGCTCCCACTCTGTTGAGATTAACATCTTTTGTGGCTTTCATCAAATTCTCATTTGTACACAACCAAGAGTGTAGCCTGGGGACAATTAGCGCACACAACTCAGCTTTTTAAAGATGCGTGTGTGTTTGTGTGTGTGAGTGTGTATGTGTCCTTACACCTGGCCATTCCTGTCCGTTCTGATGGATTATGCTTTACATGCTCCAGCAGGCGTGAGCGACCATGTTGTTTACGTGTCAGTCGAACCTAAGAGGCGAACTCGGGGAAATGCCCACCGGTCCAGTCCGGTCCAGACCAGACGCCTGGGTGGAAACTTCAGGAACACGAGCTGAAGTCCTGAGATATCTGACAACACATTTAGGAGCGGAAACTTAAGTGGTGTAGTGGTGTCAGAAGTGGGCCATGCTACACCTGAGATGTTGATCAAATGTTGGATAAGTGCGGTGTTTTTTGATATTGTGCTCCAGTAATAGCTTTAAGAGATTATCACTTTGCTTGCATGTTGTGTCTTGCAAAAGGTGTCTTATTGAAGGGATGCCAACTTTTAAACTCCAGCTTGATAAAGACCTGATATATCAGAGAGAGCACAACACATGAGATGCCTCAGGGAAGGTCTGTTTCGCCTTGTTTCCCATTTAAAATCTATGATGAAAGGGGGACAACTCAATGCTGGAGGTGGTTTAAATTGTAGAAATCATATCAGTGAGCTCGGCTTTTACATGCATGATGCTGCTGCAGGGTCGCTTTTAATGTCAGCTCATATATAGACTAATCAACAAGTGTCCCAATCCTATTTTGAACAAGGCCGCAGAGAACCTTTTACGAGTTCCCGTCGCCGTAAAGAGGTTATATGTCACGGCAGTGCAACCGCGGATCTAAAGGCCACACGAGAGTTTAAACCCAAAATAGCACAGGCGCAGAGTTCCCCATGCAGTGTACATTTAGAAATGAAGAAAAAGTCAGAATTATGGACCAACAAAACAAAACCCTTTTCGGACGTGTCAATACTTTCCCCTCTGATGCTGTATTGTGCAACTTGTCCTATTTTCACTGTGTAGATAAGGACTGTGTGCTATTCTGGGAGTCAGAGGGATATCACTCGGAGGGTATTAAACAAAGGGATCTGGGTTAGAGAAGCAGGCCTATGGGATATCTGGATGCTAATGTTAGCGCAACACCACTGATGGCCTAGAAACCATGAGGATGCATACAAAGAGCATATGTTGTCCCACATAACAGGTGACTGTTGTTATGGGTCTCCTATTATGCAAAATACACCTTTTGATGTCTTTTATACATAAATGTGTCCCCGGTGTGTCAGGGAACTCACTAAGTGTCAGGAAACAAAACCCTCTCTCTTTTCTTCCGCACCCAAATCTCTAAAAACGGGGGTACAACGGAGCTGATCCAGATTTGCTGCCAAGGCTAAGGACCCAGAATCAGCAGTTCTCTAACAGGGCTGAAATAGAGGGGTATGAGGGATGGCTCGAACGGGTGATCTGTTTGGTATTTTGAGCAAAACACATCATAGACATGTTTTTAAAATATTCGTATATATCTGAGACCCATAATATATATGTCTAAAAATAGCATAATAGGAGATCTTTAAGGTTTGATAATGGGACGCGACACGGAAAAGCATGGAAACTGTAGAAACATCTGCATTACACACCTATGAGGAGCAATCTCTCAGAGGTTTCCCAATTACTAATTATTAAAAACGCATTTTTAAAGTGACCCTCCCAACTCTGAGCATCACTTTCCTGGAGAGAATGTGCATCCAGTCCAAGGGAGAGGGGCCGGAGTTTGAGAGTGGCAGAGGTGGAACGAGTTCTAATATAGAGGTGGGGGGCACGGGCAGACGGGGTGAAAGGGTTTAGGGAGATTGGGTGAAGGATTGAGGCGACAAGAGGCGACAGATTGGAAGTATGATATAAGAGCGAGAAGCTAAGGGAAGGCCTGGACACGCTGCCCACCAGACAGCCCGCCCTCTGAAGGCCCCGCTGCACCTGTTGTTTTTCAGCAGTGAGACGCACCGAGCAGGGGGGTCAGAGTGGGAAGAAGGGGGTGTCTTTTGCTCCCTGTGACTCAGGAGAATCTGAGCAGGCACTGAGAGGGAGAGTTAAAGCTGAGCAGGGACATTGGGAGGGAGCTGGGGGGGGGGGGGGGGGGGGGATGGGAGCTATGCTATGAGTCAGCCGTTGCTAAAAAAGGAAACTGAGCGACTTCATCGGGGGACCGGCAGTGTAAAATAAGATAAGTGGTGAAGCAGCACTCCTCAGCTCTGCCTCTCAGAACAGAAACTGACCAAGGACTCCGGGGGCAGGGTGTTGCGTAAAAAACACATCAGGTTTCACATTGTATAACCCGGTGGTTTGACCCGGTGGCTCGCATGCAGATATCACATTTTCTATGCCACGAATAGCCCTGAACAACAAGGGAATTTAAAGTAACTAAACCACCTTGGGTCTCAATTCTTCAAGAGGTGTTAAAAAAATGTGTCTACCACCTGTGTCTATGTTATCAGATAGATGTTATTTAATGAAGTGATGAAAAAGATAGTATATTTAGACTAATTAAAGCATATCACCACTTTAAAAGGTATTCAGTGCAACATCTATATGTTTAATATAGAGGCAACGCCCACTCTATGTTCTGGATCCTCTGTGATATAACTGAGAGTGAGAGAGAGAGAGTACCACTGGTTAACATATCTCACATTCCTCCCCTCAAACGCTCAGAATAGAGCAGAGACAGCACACACCATTGCTCATCACAGTGAGGAATGGCAGTAATCTGAGATGCATAGTACACTGCTTGAAATATGTTGTGGGGAGGTGTGTTGGTAATGTCAGGATCACTTTGTTTTTCTCCTTGGGTTCATGTCACACAGAGTGCACAAGTCCATCTGTCCTTCTTGCACACTTGTGATAAGAAATGCTAACTCATGCAGTGTTCCTATAGCCTTAAGACTGTCAATTCAAAGTCATGTGGTGATAAGGTGGCATTGAAACTTTTTGGGTGAAAGAAAACTATGTAGATGCACGAAGTACAACAGATGGCCAAAACTGAGAGAGAAAAAAAAACGAAAGGCCTCTGTCCAAATGCAAGCTTCAAAAATAAGGAATGGGTTATCTTTTTTTGCTGTGAGGAGACGACCTACCACGCCGGCAATGGACCACACTAAACCGTCTACGAACTGGGGTCGGTCGCTTCAAAAAATCAATGAAGAAGTGGGGCCTGGCAGACAGTGCTGCATGCGAGTGCAGTGACCCTGAACAGACTGCAGAACATATAATAACCACCTGCCCTTTATATAGACCACCCTCGGAAGCCAGCCTCTTCGACTTAGGACCAGAGATGCGGGCATGGCTACACGACACCGAGTTGGACCTCTGACGTTACACGAAAGCAGAATAGGATACAATACGATACGGTTCAGTACAGTGCGGTTCTGTAGGATACAATCAATAAAATATGCTGCAATATACTACAATATGTTAAGATGCGATACGATACAATCAATAGGATATGATGCGGTACAGTACGATACAGTACAGTACAATACAGTAAGATACGGTACGATACGATACAGTACGATACGGTAAGATACGATACGGTACAATCAACAGGATATGATACGGTACAGTATGATACGGTACAGTACGATACGGTACGATACGGTACGATGCGATACGGTACAGTACGATACGATACGGTACAGTACGGTACAGTACAATACGGTACGATACGATACAGTACAGTACGGTACAGTACGGTACAGTACGATACGGTACAGTACGGTACGATACGGTACAGTACGGTACGGTACAGTACGGTACAGTACAATACGGTACGATACGATACAGTACAGTACGATACGGTACGATACGATACGGTACGGTATGATCAATACGATACGATCAATATGCTACGATACGATTAATACCATATGATACAGTATGATCAATACATTACGAAATCAATATGTTCAATATGTTCGATACAATTATATATTTTTTTCTGATTAAGTCTGAAATGTCTTGTATCACAGCAGCTACATTTGAAACATCTTAAAGGACAACTATTAAGAAAAGAAACAGGGACAGACATTTAACATAACATTACAATCACTAAGGACAAAATGCTCAAGACCCTGGGATTTCACTTTGTATTTAATCTGAGGATTGATTGGTGCACAAAAGAGTGACCTTGTATCTCCGATTTGATGGTAACAAGTCAAATTCACTGTTCCTTTTCAAACGTATTTTAAGTAAACGTGCAAACCCTTCTGTTTACTGTCCCTCTGCCGGCTGTGATGACAGTGTAAGCAGTGGAGCATGGCTGAAATCCTACCTACGCAACTGTATAGCTTTAGGCTTTCTTATCCCTCTGCAGCATGACAAACAGAAATCAAACTGACGTCATTCTCCAGCAGGCTTGTTTTTGCATGTGGCTCAGTTACAACGGTCACTGTGGGGCTGGATTTACTCAACGTCTAATCTTATGTCCCACAAGTGCATCTAGAGATTAAGATTACCCGCCTGCAGGACAAACAGTATTTCTCTTTGAATAAAAACTAAAAACCACACCTAATATTAGCTGCAGTCCCTTGAGCCGGACCCCCTTTCCTTCTATTTTGGCCGTTGCAAACTGCGCAGGACGTTCCCTGGCCGTAGTAATAGCAAGGTCTTGAACTTGTGGTGCTGCGAAAGAGCTGCAAACATGCCAGTGGAGTGTTTGTGTGTGAAGGATGGTTGGAGGAGGAATGCTGACCATGCTGGGACTTTGGTAAGGGAGGGATGGGAGTCTTGGCATGTGAACATAGCACGATGAGAGTCCTCCCTCACTGTGGGTTCCTGTTCCTACTAAATATGGAGGGCCTACTTCAACCTTTTTGGGGATTTCTAAAAGGGATTTTCTATTAGCAACCATCATTATAAATTACACTCAGTAGGGAGGCGTGTGGGTTGTGCGTAGGTGTTCGGATTAGGGGAGCACAGGTTCAAACCCCACTGCAGTCAGCATGTCGTTGTGTCCCTGGGCAAGACACTTCACCCCAAATTGATCCTGTGGGGATTGTCCACAGTACTGAATGTATGTAAGTCGCTTAAAAGCGTCTAACAAGTGAAATGTAATGTAATGTAATGAAGACTATTGTGTTATTGCTACTGTTGGCTACTGTCCCTCTTTCTTTTTTTTAAATTATAAATGCACAGTGAAACGACACATAGGCATGGTAAGGCATGTTTATTTATATAGCATTTTTCAAACTGAGGCAATGCAAGGTGCTTTACAAAAAAAAGCATTACAAGCATTGAGATGTAGTGCAACATAAATATATCATAAAATTACAATTAAAAACATTCGTAAAAAGTAAACAGCATAGATATAAAACAAATACAAATGAAGACAGGTTAATAATACAAGAATAACGGTTCCAGTGTTTATATAAAATATGAATAGTTATTTGATTCAAAGGAATTTAGAAGAGTTTTGGAAGAGTTAGTGAGTCAGAAAGAGGAACCGGACATTTCCTGGAGTGACTTATTTCCTGTCAAGCTGTCCCAAAACTCACAAGCCAAAGACACTGCGTATGTGCATGCATGCACTGTATTCAAGTTCATTTAAAGTGTTAAGACTTGTGCACATGTGTGTGTATAGAGACAATATCCAGGGACAAAAGGCATCGCAAAGGTTAATAATGTGTAATTACAGCAGGGTAAACAAAGTGAAAGGTCCTGCTTTGTGTCAGGGTGAGATATTCTCTCAGCTGTCCAATGTGGTGCATTCAGGGAACGTAAACACCTTGTTCCTGGCAAGGTCGAAAAACAGCCCGGCTTTCAGTGACGAAAAAGCAGCAGCCTCTGCTGTCAGCCTCTTCGCGCAGAAGTGCTTCAAACTGGAATGAACCAGCTGCCGAGAAAGATCATGAAGAGAATCCCCCTCCGCCTCTCTGTACAGTCTATCTGAAGCTCTATCTCTGTTCCTCTCTTTGTGCCTGTAGAGAAAAACACAGCGAGTCTGTGCTCAGATGGACAGATGGAGAGCTGGCTGCTGCTGTGAGTGTTTGCTATGAAGGGCAGATAAAGAAGTCCACTGACTTTTCCTTGATGTACTTTCCTATATGATTCAATTAATGTCTGCAAACTCAGATCTTTTTTAAGGTCATCCTGCATCGACTCTTATTCTGTGAGTTCCTTCTGCACTCATGGAAATATGTTTCATACCGTTAACTCTGTTGGATGTTTGACCTTCACCGTGCAGAATGGTGTGTGCACTAGAAGGCTGTTTTATGTCTTTATTAGGATCCCCATTAGCACTAGCATGAGCATTGGCTATTCTTCCTAGGGTCGTCACACACTCAAAACATACATAAACATACGACACAATTAAAACAAAATAGCTCATAATTTCATGCAATTTACAGTGCTGTATGAAGTGAAAACCATAATGGTCATCCAATTATCGCCATCCTAAGGCCAAACAAAAGTAAATACAAATAAGTGTACATAATAATATATGCATACATAGCCATAGTTTGCACAAGTATCTTCTGAAAAAGGAAAGTTTAAGTTTAAAACGAGGTGTGCATGCATGAATTTAGCATCACATGCTTTTGAAATGACATCAAAAGTTGTTTGCATATTGAATTGGGATCAAACATGCAATTTATACAAGTGCAATGTAGACTTGATGTCAAATGTAAGCCTTCAGGGCAAATACTGAACCTAAACGTATTCAATGATTTAGCATAATTCCTGAGATTGGCTCAAATATTTGAAGTTTAATAAGGAGAATAGAAAGGCTATGACAAGCTAATTAGGATAGCCAATAGAGTGTTTGTGTTTTTGCAGGGTTACATATTGTTTGAAACCGTTTGAAAGAGAAGGAAAAGAACCGACTGATTATATGGATAGAGCAAGTTACATCCGATTAACTGGCAAAAAAATTATTGAAAACGATAAATCAGTTCAGGTATAAGCACAGAAATCAATCTGTATACGACCATTTCGATTCTTGGAGAAATACAGTCAGTGTGTGTAAGCGGTGCTAAGAAGTAGAGACTTTGCTTTCCTCTTGAAGCTTAGTAAAAAAGTCAGAACCAATTAATGTTTGACACAAAGCACTGCGATTTACAGTGAAGGAAGGAAGCATGCCTGATAATGAAAAAATAAACAGACGCTAAACTCTGTCAAATATTAAAAGTAACGAGCCGCAGATTCCAGCCTAGTCAGCCATGACTAGGCTGGCGTCAAGAAATATTCAACAAGTGCAACGTGTTTTACGGGACTTACGGTATGCAGTATATTACATGAATGTAATGATGCCTGGGAAACAATGGAACGAATGGAAGATATTACTTTCTCTGGTTCACAAATTGTAATTTCTCAGATACATTTATTAAGTCACATCCTATCTGTGAATTAGTAGCTTCTTAATATATTCAGACCTGTAACATAGTTTGTTCCCTTGTTTCGGGGAATATGTGGGCTTGCATCGATGCTGTGTTCCGTGCCTCAGTGCGGAGATCTGTGTGTGTGTGTGTGTGTGTGTGTGTGTGTGTGTGTGTGTGTGTGTGTGTGTGTGTGTGTGTGTGTGTGTGTGTGTGTGTGTGTGTGTGTGTGTGTGTGTGTGTGTGTGTGTGTGTGTTATTTCTATTATGTCACAGTGATGATGTTGCACTGGCAAGCATGCGTTCAGGGGCCTCTGTCCAAACCTCCCCATCCATGCTGAACGTGCCTGGTCACAGCAGGCCGGCGAGAACCTCTGGATCACAGGGGGCTTCTGGGTAGTGGGATTAGCTAGTGAGAGGAAACAGCTGAGGCCTGTGTAGTGTCAGCACTTGCTAATCAACACTCACACCACACACATGCACGCCGCCCCAATCTATGCTCCCCCTCCTCCTTTTTTTCACAGGGGTCAGGCACCCACAATGGCCCACAAAAGCCAAAAAGGGGCATAGGGGGGTGGGGGGGGGGGGTGTTGAGGGCATGAGGGGAGGGGACAAAGGCAAACTGAAGTGCTTGGTCAAAGCTGACAGAGCTGCTGAGTCATCACTGATGCTGGCTCAAACGGATAATTTGCAGAAATTGTGAGTAGGTTTGATGAGCTGTCACTTTGTATTCAACATGACGGTTTTCGGGCTGATGCTTAGAGGCTGTGTTTCCCTTTCTTTACACTTCCGTTACTGCAGAGTCCTGCGTCACAGAGGACATTTACAAATTATGCAAGAGGACTGACATTTGTCCTTTTTTTCAGAGATCACACTGGACACTTTGTTCCAGCTTGACCTATAGGCCTATACGAGACATGCAGCAGCACAGTGCATTCATTCCTACCCGGCGCGATCGAATTTACTGAGCTCATTTGTGCATACTTGCTGGTGTTCTCCAACAAAATCAATTAGTGTAAAGCCAGGATGACGTCATACACAAGCTGAGTAAAATTGATTGACAACACACTGTTGAACATTACGTGTAGGTCAAATGAGCAGAATCAAAACAACCCTATTTAAAGAAACAAATGACGCTACAGGGATTACAGAACTAAGTAAAACTCAATAAAGACAATAAAATAACTACTTGCCAACACAAAAATAACAAGTGTTTAAATGTGTTAGTTAATAAAAGTCATTCCCTGATGATTGAACATTGTGTACCAGAATCAGAATACCTTTATTAGTCCCACAGAGGGGAAATTTGCAGCGTTACAGCAGGAAAGAGCCACAGACAGCTTAGTGTTGCATATCTGAAATGCGTTAAAGTACTAAGTTATAATATAATAAACAAACAACACAACAATATGCTAAAAAAGTACTAAGTTATAATATAATAAACAATAAACAATATGCTAAAAAAAGATAAAAACTAAAAAAGTTACATAATTTTCAAAAATACAGATAAAAAACAAATCAAATCTACAAATCAAATCCTGTAGCAGTTCTTAGGATTTAGCAGCCCGGTATATATTACAGTTATTAAAGATGCATATAAAGTATATATTGCACATAAAGCACATATTGCACATAGTTTGACGGTATTTAACAGCAGCAAGTTACACAATCTACAAAATACAAGATAGATACCTTGTAACAGTAACAAGGGTTTAGCAGCCAGGTATAAATTACACAGTTATTAATGGCATATATATATTGATTGATTTTGATTTTGGGATATTGGGCATTACTAAAGATTATAGAACAATGTGTACATTAAATTCTTGTGCTGATACATTATGCTCTATCATTGCTCTGCTGCAGGCCACAGTGTCCCCTCGTGTGCATGCATCTTTCAGCAGGGGTCAATAAATCATGGATTTTGTTTTACGTGGAACGGTGACTGTAGTTCACTCGGCCTGAAGCCATGGACTGCTCTCAGCTTTCACTGAGGTTCCTCGAGAGGGGACTAATTCTCAGGCTTATTACTTTTCAAAGGGGGCAACATCTAAATAATAATTAAACATTATGCTTTTTGGCACACATCACATGGGTCATAATTACATGGTTTGTCTAAAATGTGTGCTTTTAAAAATATTTCAACCCTGCCTAGTCAGATTTAAAGGATCCCTATTCTGCTCATTTCAGGTTCATATTTGTATTTTATGCTTCGACTGTGACATGTCTCCATGCTTTAATGTTCAAAAAGGTCTTTATTGTTCTCATGCTGCAACACCTCTTTTCACCCTCTGTCTGAAACCAGAGCCCAGTCTGCTCTGATTGGTTAGCTGGCCGGCTCTGTTGTGATTGGTCAACCGCTTAGAGATGTCCCGTCCCTTAGCCTATCACCTACAATGCCAATAAAAGTGAATGTTACATGGTGATGTCATTATGTTACAGAGGTAAACAAATTAGTTCAATGGAGGCATTTCAGGCAGGGGGGGGAGTGTAAATTTGAGATTTGAGCCTTTGTAGACCATTTACATGCACGCAAACCTATATGACACACCTATACAGCACATGTGTCAAACTCAAGGCCCGGGGGCCAAATCAGGCCCTTGGTGGATTTAATTTCGGCCCGCAGGATCATTTGTAATTACTATTAGATCTGGCCCGCCGGTATATTCACTTCATCCTGAGGGTTTCCTCCGCTCAGAGCCTGACCCCAAACATTGATGAACTTGCACCCGAGATGAGATGCCAAGTATCTGCTTGAACTAGCATCACAGAGCAGCACACTGAGTTTACATGGATGTTTCCTTCTGTACTTTCTTTCTTGAGACAACAGGGTGTGTTTGTTTTGTTCTTTGAGGGAAATAGTTTTTTTGAAGCTGTTGTTGGCCTATGGAAAAATGTAATCATAAGAAATGACTCTGGAAAAGCTCCAGATAGAGCCATAAGAAACGAATGCAACTGATTATTTAATGTTGTTTTCTATTGGCAATCATTTAAGCTGTGTTAGTTCCAGGTTTTAATATGTGCAATAAGTTCATTTCAATACGTTTTGCAATAAAAATTGAACCAGTCTGGCCCTCGACTAGTACCCTTCTTTTTTATTTTGGCCCATTGTGTATTTGAGTTTGACACCCCTGCACTACAGGAAAGGGAAAACCCCAAAAAGCACAATAGTGTCCCTTTAACATGGAGTATTTTCAGAAACATCTGACTTGACTTTCTCCACCAATAAAACCAAAGTGAGCCAATAATAAAAGGTATAAAGGCAGAGTGAATTATCTGGCCTGAAGCAGTCACATAATTCACTTTGCCTGGTACTTAGGCAAATAGGAAAGTACAGATTTTCTAACCGGCTTTGCTTCTCCTTCTCTGACCTGAGGGTCCAGAGTGAACCAATGGCACTCCTTTTGTTAAAGACCAGAGTGGACATGTACAGACGGAGAGAAAGAAGTCCTGAGCCATTTCACTTTAAAGTACTACTGTCAGTTTTAAAGCACTGAAGGCTCAAGGGCAACATTACATTTCTGATCATCTGCTACATTACGAAACCATCCATGTCTGCTTCAGAGTATAGACTAAACATGGAGAAGCACCATCGGTTTTTTATGCTCCATATATCTGGAACAAACTACCCGAAAATTGGAGGCCTGCTGCAAATCATTTATTTTCAATCCAGGCTGCGCGGAGACTTTTCTGTCTGCTGCTGCGTTTTATTGAATCAAATAACTATTCATATCTTACTAAGCACTGTCATTTTTATTCTTGTATTTTATATCCTGTCTTATTCTATTTTGGCTCATTTTTAAATGTCTATCTCTTGGCTTTATAAAATGTTTAATACGGATTGTTACTTACTTCTGATTTCTTTGACGGTCATGATTGGTTATCTCCATTACTGAACAGTCTGATGGGTCACATGCGGCCGCAAGGAATCGTGGGACAGCATTAACTTTCCTTCAGTGACGGATGGTCCAGTGTGTCCAAAGTCATCAGGAACCTGGAGATTTCTCCGAGCTCTTTTTAAAAATGTATTTAAATTATATGTTTGTTTTTTACTATGTCTTATGCTTTTAACGTTTTTGTAAAGCACTTTGAATTGCCTTGTTGTTGAAATGGGCTATATAAACTCGCCTTGCCTTGTTTTGGACACTTGAGACAATAAATTATGTTTCTCTTCTGGGCTGTTTCCATCCCTGACATAAAAAGACCTAATAAATAATCTCTAAATATAAGTAGGATTTGTTTTCAATTCATATTTAAACGTATTCAGTGTAGTCCAATTTCCTGCCAGCACAGGCCAGATGCAGTGTTTTGAACCACCTCCAGGGGCAGTGTTGTACTAGTTTTTAAAAGGATCATCTATATCCAGTAGTGAGTGTAAACCTGTTTGCTTCTAATCTGAAACTGTGATGACCCAAATGAAGTCGATTTGGGGGTAACATGGGTAAATGATTCATTTAGTTGCAGCTTTGACTCTGTATGCTTTTGATGGGCTGGACTGTGGTCATTCTTTCAAACACTGCTGCTCAGACTGCTTTATCTTCACCAATTCATACCAAAAAAAAGCATATAGGGTGCACTTGTATGATTGTGTTCAACAAATTCAAGACACAGTCCATTGTAATTTAGAACAAAAATGTTTATTCAAATCAAAAGGAAGAACTAGACAAAATGTTAAACCATTCAGAACATAGCATATTCATAGAATATCTATACATCGTCATGTTCGAAAAAAGACAAAAAAAGATCAAAAAACAATACATACAAATGGAGAATGAGGAAAAGTCAGATATTGCACTTTGTTTCTGAAATGTCTCAGATCCTGTCTCCCAGGTTGTTTTTTTATCTGTGGACATTTCAGTTCCTGCCTTTATCAGGTCAGGAGTTTAGCTTAGTTTTGACACTGGATTACTCTGCGGCCCGAGCACATGGACTATGGAATCGGCCAACCTGAAACATATATGTAAGCTTATTCATTAGCATGTAGCTTGATCCAGTTCCCCTAAGATAAAACCCAAACAAAAAAAAGTGTGGAAGAAGTTCTGTCTGCTATCCCAGGTTAGCTAAATGTTTAAATGATACGGGGGAGGGGTTGCTGATCAACAGCTGCCACCCTCCCGCCTGGGATCAGAGAGGTCAGGGAGACTAACTCGGGAAGGTTACTTGTTAACTAGAAAGCAAACTATATTAATGCCCAGAAATACATAAAATCATCTTCAGAGCCTATCCAGGATCTTGCTTCAAAAAAAGGACTTCATTTTTTTTTTTTTATATCCTCTTCCCTTTTTGTCCTTGAAACATGGAAAGGTCAAAAAACATACAGGTGTGAACAAACATAATAAACAAAGAGTTAACGTAGACGCTGAACAATGAAGAATCATGATCAGGTCTTTTTCTGTGTCAAGGCCACTAAGATAAGATCACTTTAACAATCTGCAGTTTGTCGATTACTCTCTGAAGCCGTTTAGTTAAGTTGCCAGCTGGATCTCCGTAAGAGCGTGTGTGCACACACGCACACACACACACACACACACACACACACACCCCTGTCAGCATTTTTAAAGTTGCTAATCTTAACAAAACATTTAATTAACGTCCTAATCAGCACTGCTTTACTGAATAACTCTTAAGATCCTAACTATCAATTCCTCCAGACCTTCACCATTGAATGCTTTTTTAAAAAAAAATATTATTATTTTAATATTTATTTATTAAAAGAGTGCTGCTTTCCTTCTTTTCCTGACTATGCCAAACCTCTGCTGCAGCTGGTCTTTTGTGTTGAATGAGTGAGAAAACCAATGTATTACTCATGTCAACCTACTACTACTACTTGTTCTGACCGAACTGAACAAAGGTTTGGCAAAGCCGCCATCTTTTTATTATTTAATCTGTGCTGGGTTTGCTTCTTTAACACAGAAGCAGGGTCACTCGGTTGTTTTTTTATAGTTAGCATTCTGGCTTCACTGGTCTGGATGGATGAATTGGGCAGGTGCAGTGGGACAAACAAAGGGAATGTGATACATCTCAGAAAGCTTGCTTCACTGCGGGTCTAATCTCTCGTTTTTGGAAAATTATTCATTTTTTTAACAGTGCATTTAAAAAAAGCTAAAACATTTCTCTTTTTTCCTTCCACCAAACGTTTGGCAAGTGAGACGACCACCTGAGACAATGCTTGTTGGGCAGTTATGCAAGCCTGGTTAGCCCTGAGATTAGGAGTAGAGGGGCTGCAGGTAATAAGGGTGAGGCGAGTCCCTCCACAATCCACGCTCACACACACACACACACACACACACACACACACACACACACACTTTTCTCTTCAGCTACAATTTGAGTGGCAAATGCAGGTCTGCAATCTTCCTAGTCCAAATTCAGAGCAACCTCAATAAAAAAAGAAGAAGCCTTTCTAGTATTGGGGGCTAAATACAAGCTAACAGAAGTAAAGTAAAAGAGGAGGGAAGCCACACGTGGATCCAAGCTGAGGAGGCAACATCTTAAAGAGCCTCCAGATGGAAAATAGTGAGCTGCAGTTGTCAAAAGAAGTCTAGTCGTTATGAGTCATAGAGGAAATGTCATAAGGAGAAAAAGAAATATCTTCTACAAATTCAGTGCATTGTTCTTGTCCTTGTCAAATCCTGTTGTCAGCGTTGCTCGAAGTGATGCAGAGGAAAAAGGTAAGCCTTGCAGGCTTATATTCGTAGTCTGGCGCTTTACAAGGCTGGAACCAAACTATTAGTGATTTATTTTTTCATTAAACAGAGCCACACAACTCAAGAATAAAATGTGCAAAACAAAAACCCAAAAATGAGGCAGGAGGAGTTAGTCTTTGCTCTGTTATTGACTGCTGCCGGCCGAGTGCTCTCATTGAGACGGTGGTTAGAACATCGTTGCTCTCTTCGTCCTGTTTTCTTTAGGTGATTCTGCTGAAGTCGGGACATGATGAGTCCTGCCTTTTGTGTGAGGAGCCATGTCCTTATGTGCCATGAGTACAGAAGAATCAAAAGGTTAAAGAGGAACTTTAGCAGGCCGAGCCTCGCCGATTCTTCATCGTCAAAACTATCAGCGGGGCTCTCGCTACCGGTGGGGTTTTAATCATACAGGCTGAATATGTGTTCCTCTGTATGCATCCCCCCCTCAGCAGGCTGACAGGAAGGAGGCGATGCCCCAAACTAGTGGCTCCCGATTCTCTCGCTGAGGAGAGGCAGGAACAGATTTGTCCAACTCGACTGTGGATATGTGTCCAAGTCTTTGTCTGTTGGAGGGACACTTTGTTTTTCTCCGACGTCAACAGCGCTGTGTGAACGTTGTTGTTGGAGAAAAATAAACAAAGCTGAGCCTTGCAAGCAGGTTTCTTTCTTAGAGATCCCCGAGTCGCTCAGGGGAATTTCAGAAGAACCCTTCAGCGTGACGGACAGGCGTCCAGTCTGCGCTCCTCTGTGCGTCTGGCGTGCTCTGGGTTAGGATCGATCTGGAGGGGAGGGGACAGAAACATGTTGATTTTGTTTGAAATGTATTCGAATACAAAAGCTCTGCTTGATGTTATTTAGTTGAGTGGCGTTGCTGTGAGTGGCAGTCTGTTTTGGCAGCTCTCGAGTTTGACTCTAATCAATACTGTCACTTAGATTTGTGACTTGTTACTCTAATTATCCTCGTTTGAACTCCTTTCTGTCGCTGCAATGACACCTGAAATCCCTACAGGGATTAAAAAGGGTTATCCTAACTTATTTACAGCTAATTGTTATTGTACTGTGGGTTTTCTTTGTTCTGGTATCACTATTGAACTCATATGTTTTGTATACAAGTCTTGTGTACTCTATAACATTGTGATTTTTAACATTATTTAGGTGTATGTATTTTCTGTTATTGGTAGATGTGTGTATGTTAAATGTGGTGCTTACCTCAGAGTACAGAGGAGGAGGCTGGAAGCGGAACTCGTGAATGTAGGCGAAGAGCGGTCCGTTCAGATCCTCGCGGGCCGCAGGGACGTCCAGACTGCTCTGCCTCTGCTCTTCTGTCACAATCTCTGCATAGCTTGGAGGAGCTGCAGAGGAGGAGCAAAACCGCATGTTAGCATCCTAGCTAAAAAGGAAAGTTTTAAAATCTGCATCTTGAACTTGAGATCCAACCTACCTTCAGGCCTCTCGGGCAAACCCATGCCCAGCCAGCTCATGCTGCACTGGCTGCTGACGCTGGAGGTCCGGGAGCCAAAGGGGTGGAGCGGGATGGTGCCGATGACCAGGGGCAGGTTCAGGGACAGGTTAATCGCCCCGGGGATGT
This sequence comes from Notothenia rossii, assembly GCF_949606895.1. Classification (NCBI taxonomy): domain Eukaryota; kingdom Metazoa; phylum Chordata; class Actinopteri; order Perciformes; family Nototheniidae; genus Notothenia; species Notothenia rossii. The sequence goes on along the minus strand of NC_136909.1, from coordinate 9,441,913 downwards.
CAACGTACACCTGAGCACAGAAATAAATACACCAGTTAGAATAAACTAAGGGCTTTGGCGCTAACCATACAGCATGAAATTACATATTTTTAATCTTCTTTAAATTATGCAAAATCCACTTTTTCATGTCTTTTATACATCAACATGTTTCCCCTCTGTGTAAAGAGATTCTGAAAGTTTCATGGAAAAATATTAGCTCACTTTTCGTCCTGATATATAAAAACCTGTCTGAAAATGAGCTGATCAGATTTTGGTCACTTTATGATGTCATAACGATTTTTTGGGCTTGAGTAACCATTAGCCAATCACCAACCAAGGTAACCCCCCCCCCCATCACCTGAATCTCCTCCTAGAGCACCATTGTGTTCTTTTTAACCAAATATCTCTCAGAGGGGCGTGGCTCCTTATTTTCATTTAAAGTAACAGACAGAGAATCAGCACTTTTGAAACAGGGCTGAAACAGAGGGGATTCTGGGATGCTGCAATGATCTGTTTGGTGTTTCAGCCAATCAGAGACATGTTTTATATATATCTGAGAGCTATAATATATTGATGAAAAACAGTATATTAGGGGACCTTTAAGAGGAAAACACTGTACTGGGCTAAATGGGTTGTGCTGTCGTTCTACAAAATGTGGGTCAATGACTTTGGGGTTGATTATGCAAGGTAAAGAGGTTATAAGCACCCTCACGACAGGCGCTACTAAGAATATTCTGGGCTAATGCTCTTAGCAGCATGAGGAGATAACACCTGGTGGAATCCAAGCCTGATTCAGCCAAATCCTTAACCAGGGTTATTGGCTTACTTGGAAATATTGATTCAGTGCTGAGTAATGGTGATAACAAGGACAAGAGGAGAGACAGTAACAACCTGTGTGTTATGCCAATGATATCTATGCTAAATGTGATGTAGGACAAGCCCAAATATGGCAAGACTGTGCTCACCATGAGGGAGTACTCCACTCTGATGATGCTGCAGTCCAGGATGGAGGGGGACACGGGTGGGATCTTCAGCATTTTGCCGTTCCAGGTCTCCGTTTTGCCCGAGGACAGAGACTCTCCCCGCAGGTTGGCCACCAGCTGCTTCACCTCCTTTATCTTCCCTTTGGCATAGAAGGTCTGGGACTGGTAAATGGCTGCCTTTGGCACCACCATGCGGGAGGAGCAGTTCTCAATCTCTGCAAAGATCTGGATCGACTCTCCTACAGAAATAGAGATGGTAGACTAGAGGTCAATTGATGTTTTTCTATCAATGGAAGACGTCATCTTTCTATTTAGTCAGATCAATGCAGCAACAACGAATCTGGTTAATAGATGACTCAAAGGCTTATCAGTTGCATTATAAATCTTTTACTTATTCTTACCTGGGGTGTATCCCTTCCTTTCAATTTTGGCACTTAGGGAAATAGGACCTGAGGTGCAGAACCAACAGCAAAGAGTCTTGTCTTTCGTGCCGGCCTGTGGTGACTGAAGAGAAAAGAAAACCGGTGCATTAGCAAAAATCTGGATTTTTCCTATATTCCCAATCAAACTTGGATAAAAGGTTATTATACTGAACCAACTATTCTGTTTCGTGCTATTCATTCGGCAATCAGTCAACATTTGAAAAGATTATGTTTAGACTGAGCCTCACTGAATTCAGATTCCCCAGGGACAAAGACAAAATTAAAAAGAATCTTAAGGTTGTTTCAAGACAACTTACCAGCAATAATGGAGTGTTGATGTCAATGTGCTCAAAGACTGTGAATTCCTTCTTGGTCTTCATGGGCAGGAGCCATGGCCTGTGGAGTTCTGCTTTTACCCAATAGCGCACACTGCCATGCTTCCCTTCGAAAGAGGTAGCCAGAGGTCTACATGAAAGAAAAAGAAGCGAAAGGGTTACATTAACAGTCAAAAGCTTATACTACTACAGCTGAATAATGATGTTGATATTCCGTGACTCAGAGGTAGTATTAAGACACTCACGTCTGTGGAAGCTCGAAGCTGAATGCATACTCATGTCTTCCTGAAAGGATAGTGGTGAGTCCTTCCTCCGAGTTGTCATCGTCTGAAAAACAAGGAGGACAATATTCCAAACACATGTATACCATACCTGGGCAAAATGCTCTACGAAGGCATCTGAAAGTCATACCAAAAACACAGGGTGGGGGAGACAAAAGAGAATAACGGATTTTACTATCATATCGCTCTGAAAAAAATATGTATATAGAGTTGAGTTTAATATTAAGAGCACACCAAAGAATGTTTAAGGTGCCAGAAACTGAGCTTGCAAGAGTGTGCTTTTGCATGAACAAAGAACGACTCGTCCCTGAGTCCATTGTGTAATATGTGATGGGAATAGAGAGGCTATTATGGGGAAACTGGGCTATATGGGGCATCAATTAAATCCCTATCGATGGATTAATGTATCCAAATAACCAATTCGTTTTTCATGTATCTCTGAAAAACAAGAAAGAATCGTTTCCATCCAGAGGGAGGAGGTGACCTTTTTTCGCACCTTATAAAAGCTTTAAAAAAGATATATATTGTAAAAAATGTTTAAACTGAAAACATCAAGAGCTGCTTCGACAGGCCGGGTGTGTTTCTGCCAGCTCAGCAGTCCCTCCCCCAGCAGCAGCAGTGTGGTAAACAAGTGCAGAGCTGTCAGTCAAAAGGCAGACTCCAGCAGGAGGAGACCGGCCTAAACCAGTGCGAGCAGCTCCACAGCCGCTGCGCTCATTACGCATTCACTGTGCGACACCGCAGCCACTACTAATCCACAACCAGCCGGTTCACCACACCGACTACCGCAGTATTTCACCGTGTTATCCACTTTATCATCATAGGAAATGCTTTATAGATAGCGTTTTGTCGAAATGTATTCGGTCGGAGAGCATTATTGGCGAATGGCGTGGCATTGCACTAATTTGCATGTATCTCCTTATTAAACCTCAGCTCGAATAGTAATTAATAATTTGCCTTAAAATTACTAAAATTATAGGCCTATCGGTGTGATAGCCAGACAAACCTCTCATGCTCCACACACAAAAAAAGGCTGCTGCAGAGGAACTATTTCTTCCTAACGCCAAGGAAACACACCTCAATATATAAACCGCTTATACTATGAACACTGCAGCAAAATCCTGAGAATGAACCAAATTATGATCAACCATTTATGTTATGCTCTACAGTATAGGAACTATATGTCAATGCAAAAAAATGTTTTTGCAGATGGGCTAAACCCAAACCATTATAAAAAAGGGCACACATGCACTTACAAGCGTTTTAAAAGTATGCATTTTACTATCGAAAAACGTCAACTACCGTGCGGATAAAGTGACGACAATATGTCTGAAGCACAAACCAGCTGACAATAAAGCCCGACCTACAATCTTATTACTTTCCAATTAAACATAGGCCTATAGGTGCAAAGGAAACACATTCAATGCAAAACAACGGAGAGATTTCCAGGGTTTCATATCATATGAAACAAACTACAGGTGCTTCGATCGAGCCTTTCCATTTTGCAGGTGTTCCTTAATTAAAAAGTTGCAGGATTTTCTGTCACTCGCTGCAAAAAAGTGATGTCATTGGCCACACATGAGCACCTCAGCCAATCACACACGGGTGAGGGAGGGGGTTTGCGTCTTAGCTCCGCCCCCTCCCGGTCCAGTTTTCTGAACAGGATTGAACCGCTTTGAACAATGGGTGGAAACTTAAGAAAAGCTACAAAGAAACACCAAATATGATGCGTTTCTGCACTGAAAACGCTTAACAAAGCTGCACATACATCACTGCAATATATGTATCTATCGTCCTGTGTCTCGAATACGCCTAATTCTCGCTTTATGATTGAAATACTCTGAAAAAAACAGATGCCCCAAGCTGCTGTCATTCATTCTGACACCTTAACACAAACAAGTAACGATGGAGCTCCATGGACCCAAAGTCACAAAACTCTTTACGCAACCGTATTAAAAAAGAGGTTATCATTTATACACAATTATTCCAGTAGGCTATATAAAATGAGCTTTGTTACTGACATTCAGGACAAACAGCATCCTCCAGCACAAAGAGCATCAATATAAAACTTATATAAAAAAATAATTAAACTCTCTTACCTCTCTCGTGCCCAATTAAGATATCTTTGTGATTTAGATATTCCACTTCTTCTGTGTAGTTTTGCGTGTAGGCAGTGTTGGATCCAGCATTTCTAGATTCAGTCCAACGAACTTTGGCAAATCCTTTGGCGTGGATTTTGAGAGATTTGACTCGGATTTCTCCGGTGACTTCGATGATCACCCTCCCTGAGACGCAGTCCCCGCTGGAGAACACGGGGACGTTGCTGTCATTCAGACAGTCGTAGCTTACTCTGAAGCTCTTTACCTTTCCTAGCACCATGGTGGAAAGAGTCAGGCTACAGAGACCTTGAAATAAAAAAAAGGAATATATGAAAAAATAATTTCATATAAAAAAGGGATGCAGTCTTTTAGACACTGATCAGTATCTCTGCCCTGCAAAAAGCAAAAGGCACGATCAGTGGTTTATGTGCGGGCAGGTCATTGAGATGTGTGATGGCTGAATAACAGCAAAGGGATGCTGCTATCATCCTCCTCTCTGCTCGATGGTCTCCAGTCAAAGACAAGGAAACCCCAGTAGCTCAGCTCGCTTTAAGCGAGAGGCTGTGTGAAAAACAACCTTCCGCGCATGCGCAGGGCTCCACTGCCCCCTCCTTCCGCCTTCTGGAACACGGCTTTGGGCCAGATGACAAGTTTGGTCAAACAGCTGAAAGACTGCACAAAGAAATGTTCACTACGTCAGATTAATAGTTTATTATTTACAGTTCATTTGGTATATTAAAAATACATGAACACATACCCCCAAAAAGTGTCAACCCACTTGTTTTCAATATTTTCATTCAGAGATCTATTCAAACAACATTTCCACTCTTTATTATGATGATGTGATAACATTCAGAACATGGTGTATCACCTCAGAAATCTACATTTTCCAGCCTGATGTCTAGACTTTTAAATCCCTACAAATTCAGCTCTGAAATAACCCATACATATGGTCTCATATGTCCAGACACACTACAGCCTCTACCAAACAGAAAACAACAGAGCTGCATCTTGCATGGGGCCTGCAGTAAAGACACACCATGTACAATTGCTGGATTATTCTATGTAGCACTAGGATTTAAATTTGGGAGCACACATCTGCAAAAAAACAACTATATATTGGTCTTTGAGATACATTGTTTTTGTTATAAGATTAAAATGATCCATGCACATATGGGGGGTTGGGATTTCTCATTGTGTGGAAGTCACAGTTTGTACAAAAACAACTATGGAGCTCAAGGAGCCCTCTGGTGGCCATCGACGCTTTTTACCATGAGCTGCAGCATCACCTGTTGAACATCAATGTTAACAACTCGTTCAACTCATGCAGAACAACAACCCTTTCATTGGGATATCTTTACAAGGTGTCATATTACATCATCAATTCAAATCAAATTCAAATGAAAGGAATTCGGTGCATTATATATTTTGTAGAGGTCAATGGTTGCAAGATATATGGCATTAGAAATTGGATGGCGGTTAATTAAAACCCAATAAAAAAAAATCTAATTATTGTAAATATTATTTAATGCAATTCTCTTATAATTACAAAAAAATGCAATAGAAGTCACGTGATTCTATTTGATTTCTTTATTGGCTAATTATATATGTGGTTTCCTTTCTCATAAACACATTGACATACTGTACATCTGTGACACTGTAATGCGTCAGTAGTGCCAGCTCAACAATATTGTGTAGCACAGAGGTTTTGATAAACAGATGAATGTCGCCCTCTAGAGTTTAAAATGTATCATTACACGTTAGTAGTGTTCATTTTAAATGTGGAAAAAAAGCTCTTATTTTGAAAGCGTAACCGGGAAGTTTATATCAAGTCCCCCAGATCTGAAAAGTTCCCGTTTGCTGTCAAAGAGGAACACTTTTATACATCATCAACTCCAGACACATATCTTCTTTAACGATAGCAAACTAGCAGTTTTGGAGCAGGTGAAGCATGAACAAAGAAGTGTTGTCTTTGATATTCCTGTTTCAAATTTATGGTCAAAGTTTTTGCCTAAATGGAACCAGGCCCAACATTGTGATGGTGATGAGTGATGCATTTGTAAGTATGAATTAAGTCAGACAACAGTGCTTTAATAATGTCTAGTAACTGCCACAAACACAGTAGCCTTTCATTAATCTGTTTTATGCTAAATCTCTATGAGAGGACAGTCTTATAGTTCAAGATTAAACACCATATAGAGAGGCTTTTTCCCAACATTTAGTCCTTTTTCTGTGCCTCAATGTTTCCTCTTATTGCAGGATGGGCGATTGACATTTGATCCTGGCAGCAAAGTGGTGAAGCTGCCGTATGTAAACTACCTCAGGGAGCTCGGTACCACATTCCTCAATGCTTACACCAACTCCCCCATCTGCTGCCCCTCAAGAGCAGGTAAGGTACTCAAATACACTGGGGACAAACATATCATAGTCATTTAATAAGGTTGGAATCATGAATGTATTTCTCCTTTTATCATATGTGTTCTCCAGCGATGTGGAGCGGTCAGTTTGTTCACCTCACTCAGTCTTGGAACAACTACAAATGCCTCGACGCTAATGCCACAACATGGATGGATTTGCTGGAGGAGAATGGATATGTGACCAAGTCGATGGGAAAGCTGGACTACACCTCAGGGAGTCATTCTGTCAGGTAGGCAGAGCAACTGTATAGTACACTGTATAGTTGTATGAGATGTGTCGGATAAGAAAACCTGCACTTATTAATAGATTAGATTAAATTCTATATACTTTATTGATCTCAAAAGTGTTGTGGTCACTGCAGCATGTTAACAGCCATTATACATGAGTTGAAAATATAATAAAATAAAACAAAAAGTAAATAAATACACATCGACAGTATTAGCTATAGAATACATAATATATGGAATACACAGAATACACCATAATAGTCCGATCTACAAATAGTGTCCAAAGTTATCAATAATAAAACATACAAGCCCATAGACACAGATGAAGCGTTAGAGACTCACTGCTTGAGTGAATTAGTAATACTGTGTATGTGAGCACCTATTCTTCAGAACAGTGTGAATCATCTTCTTGGATGCTTCTTTCGTCCTTCCATTTCCTGTTTTTGTGTCTAGACCTGCACCTTCTTGTGTAATTGTGTAATTTCTGCAGTAATCGAGTTGAGGCCTGGACACGGGATGTTCAGTTCCTCCTGCGCCAAGAGGGCCGGCCTGTTACTCGGCTTGTTGGGAACACGTCCACAGTGAGGATCATGAGAAAAGACTGGGAAAACACAGACAAGGCTGCGCAGTGGATCCACCAGAGAGCTGCGTCCTCACAGCAGCCCTTCGCTCTTTATCTCGGCCTCAATTTACCTCACCCCTATAAAACGGAATCCCTGGGACCCACTGCAGGAGGATCTACTTTCCTCACTTCACCCTACTGGCTGAAAAAGGCATTTTCATTCCCTGTTTCTTTAAACAAAAAAAATCCTCATTATTGCAAAAACAATAGTGTATGTTTTTTATATAAATCACCATAAAAAAAATTCTTCCACACAGGTGTCTTCAGAGCTCATCACTGTTCCTAAATGGCTTCCTGTTGATGCCATGCACCCCGTCGACTTCTACTCCACCTTCACCAAAAACTGCAGCGGTGTTTTCACTGTGGAGGAAATCAAAAGCATAAGAGCCTTCTATTATGCCATGTGTGCTGAAGCTGATGCCATGCTGGGTTAGTTAACAGAAGTAATTCACCAGGGGACAGACTCTTTAAGTAAAGGTGCTGGGTTTTCGTATCTAACTGAAGGCATAGTCTTTTGCATGCCGTAATAGATTACTTAAATTCAAACCAAACTCTGTTGCAAAGATAACTAATGGGGCAGCCCCAAACCTGCAAGAGCAGTCTTATTCTTACTGGATCTCAACGTGGACAAAATACCAAAAGTAGTAAAGTGAAGTAGTGTTAGAGAGTGACAGTGTTTCCATCAAAGCCAGCTATAAAACAAGGTCTAGCGTAACTTTAAATCGAAATCTATAAAATGTAAATTATTCAGAATATTTTAAACAGTATTTATTTTTTCTTCAGTGCAGCATGTAAGAACATATGGCCACTTTAACTTTAATTACTCCCAGTAAAACTTACATGAATAAATAAATGCACAATGATATGTAAGAGATATTGATATTGAGTTATCTGCCATTTTGTCCACGCTTCCTCACCCCACCAGGTCAGGTGATTTCAGCTCTGAGAGAGACTGGCCTGCTCAACAACACTGTGGTGATCTTCACGGCTGACCACGGAGAGATGGCCATGGAGCACCGGCAGTTCTACAAGATGTCGATGTTTGAGGGCAGTTCCCACGTTCCCCTGATGATCATGGGACCTGGGCTGATGTCTGGCTTTCAGGTCAACCAGCTAGTGTCCTTGGTAGATCTCTATCCCACTGTGCTGGGTAAGGAAGTAGACAGAAAACATAGGAGTAAAATGTCTAAACTGTCTGCCTACTATCTGTAAAAGCAAAAGAATAAAAGCCCGATTATACTTTGATTTTAGTATTTAAACGTAATAAATCACACTTGTGTTTTTGCAGACATTGCTGGTGTTGCAGCAGTAGGTAATCTCAGTGGCCACTCGCTCCTTCCTCTGAAATCAAAGGCCAGAGTGTTTTCAAAGGAGCAACATCCAGACTGGGTTCTGAGTGAATATCACGGCTGTAATGTCAATGCCTCGACATACATGCTGAGAAGTGGCAGGTGGAAATATATTGCCTACGCAGACGGCCTGACTGTTCCCCCACAGCTTTTCGGTAAACCTCAGAAACTAAACCTAAAATCACTTAATCCTCATTTGCTTTCAAGAACAATGGAACAATCATTAAACCATGTGTCCTGTATCCTCTTTTGTTTTGCAGACGTAACACTGGACAAGGAAGAACTTCATAATGTTGTTCTAACATTCCCCGATGTGCAGGCACATTTGGACAAGCTATTGCGGGGCATTGTGAACTATCCAGAAGTCTCCAAACATGTCCATCTCTACAATAGAATAGCATTTGGTGCCTGGCGCCATAGTGTGGGGACAAACTACAGCCAGGTCATTGCTAACCTGAGGTGGCATGTGGATTGGCAAAAAGATGCGTTTGCCTATGAAAGAGCTATTGACAAGTGGCTCGATGGCTCTTTGTGATATTTTGCTTTGTTGAAATTATGGTTCACTTTAGGATGTGTCTTTGTTTTGAATGAGCTGGACTCAAGCTTTGATTAAACTTGGCCTCTCACAATTTTGTACAGTGAGAGACACCAATGGGTTTATATGTTGCTCTTATATTTATACTGTAAATGCTATAATTACGGATCATCTAGGACGTAATAGATTTTATTTAATTTCCTAATCTACCACTAAATCTGGACCTTTACTTATGTAACATCTCTGATCATTTGCAATGACTTTCAATGGGACCAAACATAACATGTCAATCACATAAAGTTTAATGAATTCCTCCCAGTATGTAGCTATTTCCTTATCCGAAATAAATGAATATTTTGTTCACTTTTGTTTTGACGATGTATTAAGTGTGGACCAAATTGCTGCACGTCATTTTATTTAGAAAATCCAAAGGAGGCGTGGCCAATTCTGTTTCACTTCCGTGTCAGCTAACTGCAGGAACAGAGGAAGTTTTCAACGTAAACAGTGGGTTCCCCAATATGTATTCACAATAGCAATAGTTTCGTGGCTAAAAGCTTGACAAAACAATTAAATAACCTTTTATATATTAAGGAAGGGTTAAAACTGTGTCATATTCTATAGTACTAAAGTTAAATAGTTTAGAGGCTAGGACAAGCTTACAGCTGATGCTACATTTAGCTAGCAAACAATGCTAATATAAACTCTGTTCACATTATTTACTGTTTAAACAGCTATTCCTACTTTGTCGGATACACCTGCTCAGTACTCTTTTATTAAGCCAAATAGTTAGCGTTAATTAGCTCTTAACATGTATGTTTTAAGTTCATATGCCTATGCCTTGTATGTTTGGGATGTGACCGTTTTTGTTTTTGTTATGTCCCTCTTTGCTTCGTTTAGATATTGACAAGATGTCTAGTAAAGAAGTGAAAGCAGCACTAAAAAGTGCCAGAGACGCCATAAAAAACAAAGAATTCAAAGAGGCTCTAAAGCACTGCAAGGTAAAGTATCTGAGATACACACTACTGATAAAATGAAGTATAATGAGCTGTTGTTGTTGATATTAACATGTTCCAAGGAGTGATGACACAGATAGTCTTGAGGCAATGTATCTCTCAGAGATGTTGGATAAATGACTTCTATTTCTCTTATTTAGGCTGTTTTGAAACTTGACAAGAGCAATTATAACGCCTGGGTGTTCATCGGCTTGGCAGCTAGTGAGCTCGATCAACCAGATCAGTCACAGACCGCTTATAAGAAAGCTGTGGAGCTGGAGCCTGAGCAGCTGCTGGCATGGCAGGTAAGGGTGGACCATGTAGTGTCTACAGCTATAGGCTTAACAAATCCAACACAACACGTTGCTTCTCTCACATTGAGATTATTTTTTTATTTTTTTTTATTGTATTTGATGCTCCCCAGGTGCAGTAATTATGAACTATGTTTTTTAGGGCTTGGCAAATCTTTATGTGAAGACGGATCAGTGGGACTTCCAAGTGGAGCTGCCTAACGTCTATCAGAAGCTTGTTGAGCTGTATTCAAGGTAACACCTCTTAAGGATGGTTGTGATTTAGCTCGTGTTTGCTTGTAGCCTCATTCTGATTTCTTAGCTAAATGTTTTAGCTTTGACTAGTCCAACACATTTGATTTGTGATGTTATTGATTGGAAATATCCTCTCCATTCACAGCTCTGACAAAAATAAATGTTACGAGACCATCAGTAAGCTGTCCGATATCTATCAGTCTGACAAAGAATATGCAAAGGTATTTATGTTAAAACATGCATTCGATGGATGGAACGATGGATTATATATATTTATTTTTTTTTACGTTCGTAGATTTTAATTAATATGTATGTTTGAATATAGTTGGCAAAGGTTAAGCTGCTGCTCATTCAAGTGAAGGAAGAAGAGGGAGTGGACAAGAAAGAGTTACTGCAGCTATGGCAACAGCTGACCAAACTGCTCTCAGACTGCCTCAATGGGGAAGAGCAGGACAATGAAATTCAACAACATGTGAGATATTTCCCCAAATATTATGTTTCTTTTTGTGTATAAACACATAAGAGCCCACCCCATGCTGTAATCTATTAGCCCGGACTAACATAAAAACCACATGTCTCTCTGAACTTCATGTAACTGTTTGTGCTTTTCAGATAATCACTGCATTTGAAAAGGCCATGGTTCTCATGGACCCTGTCCCAGGAGAGGACCACAAGAAGATGTCAGCTGACTATGTCAAATGTCTTTCTAAAGTAAGTCCATCTCATCAAGTCAGAACCACTGAAAACGAAGGATGTTTTTCACGTCTATCAAAATGAGTCCACGTCATACATGGCCCTTTGCAGTTATGTTTTAATGAGCTGCTCATCGTGAATCTTCCCCTCCTGTAGCTGCCACAGGAAGAACCCAAAATGAAAGAGGCATGTGAGTCCATGCTCTCGCTCTATCCAAACCAAAGCTATCCCCTTGAGGTGCTTTGTTCTCATTACCTCAAAACAGGTAACATGCTATTGTCTTGCTTACACAAATCAGTCATCCCAGAATGCCCTGAGGCTGTGACACTCAGTCCTGCTCTTTCTGCATGTTATACTTGAATGTGAAGGTGTTCAGGATGAGGGTGCAGTCAGCTGTTTCTCCCGGCTCCTGGATGTGGCCCCTAACAGTGGGATAGGTCACCTGGGTCTGGGCACCAAAGCACTGCAAGAAGGGAGGTTTAAAGATGCCATCAGGGATCTTTCGCAAGGTGAGTGAACAAATCATGTATTTCTTATTGTAAGAGGCATCTGGACAGTTGTTACTGAGACAAGCACTCCGTTACATTTACAGGGGGTCCGCGGGGTCTTAAAAAGTATTAAAAGTTGATCAATCAATTTAGCGAATATTAAGGCTATTAAAAAGTATTAAACGGCACTTTCCAAGGTATTACATTTTGTAGCTTGTTTTCAATAAGTATATCAATTGTCCAAAGAGGTTGTGTTCTACAGTCTGCCTGAATGTAATCATTGCGTAGGTGTGTAGTGTGATTCTGTGTAGTTTATTTATGGCATCCCGTTGGACGTCATCTGATCAGGACATCACACGCTCACTGCTTGATTACGCCGGTTGTTAAACAACATCGTTATGGGGAAATGCAAGTCTGCGTCCAAATGGTTGGAAGATAAGGAGGAAGGACAATCAATACTGTATATAGTAAATGTGAGGTAAAGTGTGTTGCCAAGGTAACCGGTTAAAACTCCAAGTGGCGATGAGGTCTTAAAATGTATGGAAAACGTCATAAAAAGGTTTTAAAAGGTTTTACGTTTGACTTCAGGATTTCCTGCATATACCTTGGTTTATGTCATTTAAAGTGTTTGTGCTTAGTACACCTTATGTGTTTCTTCTGTTTCATTAGGGTTAAAGAAAATAAGCTCCAGCACAGGATGGTGCAGTCTGGCCGAGGCGCAGTTTAAAATGCAGAGATACTCAGACAGTGCTATGTCATGCACCCAAGGTATGTTATGTCTGCTTTGCAACACTATGATTTACCCAGATGTAATCACTGATCCAGCTAATCAAAGAAATACTATGAAAACTGTAAAAAAAAAAAAAAAAGATTCTTTAAATAAAAAAGAATGTTAGCCTCTATCTTTAAAGGTCCATTTCCCCCCTGAGTTAGATACTGAACTTTGCTCTGTGTCTGCTTCTGTTAGGACTGACGCTGTGTGTTTCTGGAGACAACGAGCTGAGGGTCAAACTGCTGAAGCTGAAGCTAGAGGCTCTGGTCAGGAGTGGAGGGGAGGGGGCTGCAGACCGGGCTTTAGAGACATTCTCACAGGTGATGTGGTTAACTTTATTAATGTATCCAGCCTGTTGTATGTACGATACTTTGAATGTAATCATTGCAGCAGTTAAAACGGTTATATTTATTATTATTTGTGTTGGTGAAGCTGTTTTGAGGTTGTAACATACGTCATACTATATATATATATATGTGTAGTGCTACTTAATGTCAGCATACAAATACTGTTTTTGTTTGTTTTTAGATCCCAGATGCTGAAACAGACCCTGTTCTCGTAGCGCTTAGAGGACATGCTTACCTTTATAAGGGACAAGTTGACGAAGCACTCAAGGTACAAAACTTTTTCTGTACTCTGACTCATTGGGTTTAGGATACCATAGGAAAAAATGCTGCTACTGTAAAAATATGTTATGTGTTAATTTGGTAATTAACATAAATGAACACTGTAACTGCTTGTTGTCCTTTCTTTCAATTTAAGGAAAGGAAAGAGGTTTCTATGGTTTCAGACACATTGATACAAATGAAACTATAATGTCTGTCGTAGGTGTCCTCAGAGCTGGTGGCCTCTCACCCTAACCTGACCCAGGCGCTGGTTCTGAGAGGACAGGCACATTTGGCGCAAGGCAAGCTTCAGCTGGCAGAGGAGAGGTGAAAACAGATTGTTTAAATCTGAGTTTTAAATCTGTGGCATTCCACTTTCTTGAAGCTAAGTGAAATCAAACAAGTGCAAAACAGTTTTCTACTCCTTGGTGAAGTTGTCTCTATTGCTCTTCTGTTGTTTAGCTTCCTAAAGGCAGCGAGCCAGAGCCCAGACTGTGGGGAGTATTATTTCTTGCTGGGACGACTCTACTGGGACATGGGAGAAGAGACCCGTAAAGACCGGAGCAAAACACACACACATTTGCTCAAGGTTTGGACAATTATTATTAAAAAGTTGTAATTCTCTGCTGGCGAGGGGAAACCTATTTCACTATAGTCTAGTCTACGGAGGATTACCTGTTTAAGGACTTAACTTGTGCACAAAGTTGTCAGAAGCAGGCCTGCACAATGAATCAAAATGTTATCCAAATCGGGATGTGGACTAGTGCAACCTCCAGATCCCAGTAAGCACACTATCTAATAGAGACATAATATGTAAAAATGTAATTCTGAAAAAGGTATGTTAGTGCTACAAATGGTATTTTACATTAAAAAAAATC
>NC_136909.1:9380190-9422690 GCF_949606895.1 Notothenia rossii | reverse complement strand
TGAGCAAAGGTAATAATAAGCTGCCATGTTCATATGAAGAATAGAGGTGTGACACAACTGGTGGACAGATTGACTTATTCTGCTAACCAGATTTATTTATTCCGTGTGGGATAGTTGCTTAAACGTTTTTTTTTTAAATATGTAAGTGTTTATCGAGCAGTTTTACTGTCATTTCTCTGCCCTTGAATAAAGTAGGTGTATTGTCTTGATTCAAATAACTGTAATCATCAATTAGTGAAAAGTGTTGGCCTAAAAAATATTTGGTAGAAAGGTGGCCTCAATAAACTGTATGTTTTTAATTTTGCATTAGGAAATACTCAAGTTATTACACTTAATCAAATATAATTAATTATGTAAATGTGAAATGGATCAGGATTGTATTCGGTGTAAATGCTATTTGAATAGTGCTTAAGACATGAAATAAATAAATGATGAGGCTCTGCTAACACAGGCTGCTCTCACAACCAGACTTGATGCACTAATAAGACACAATCAAACTACTTTTTTTGTTCTTTTTGCCTGATTTCCAATATATGAATAGTTGATGCAGTAGTTAAAGGTGGGGTAGGTAATTCACTTCAGAAACGCTTGTTGTTATATTCCATGGAATGCTCTTAACATCCCGATAGCAATGAATACATTAAATGCTTTGACAATAAATACATACAAAAATACAATCTGTGGAAGCCGTGGCGCTGTAAAAAGCACGACCAATCATCTGAGCCGGCCCGGCTAAAATAACTGGATGGCCTACCTGCCTGTCAGCCTTCCATCTGTGCACAAACTTATCTCGTGCCCTCATTGGTCATGTGCGCGTTCGTGTGTGTTGGAGGAGGGGCTCTGTAAGGAAGTCTGAAGGAAGGGGCAGATTTTTTCCGGTTGTGTATTTTCAAATTCTAGCGCACTCGAGCTGGTTTCTGCATTCTTACCTACCCTGCCTTTAACTCATGGGTCTGTATTAGAACAAAGTGTCGTAGTAACTCGTCTCTTACGTTCTGTTTCCTCAGGTCTTGAGAACTTCGCTCTGGCTCAACACTGCTTCATCAAGTCCATTCAAGTTGAACCAAACGTATGTACTGAACATTCATTACGGTCATGATGAAAAAGTATTCCCAGAAAATATGCTGATGTTCTTTATGTGACATTTTATAATTTTGTTACAGAATGTTGTTGCTTGGACCAACCTTGGCGCCCTGTATTTAAAGAAAGACAATAAAGAGGTATGTGAACAGTTTTCTTTCACATTCATTTCGTTTTTGTATCATAGTTGGCGGATGTTAAAGTCTGTTCTTGTTTTTCTTAGCTTGCTCACGAGGCCTTCAAGATTGCCCAGTCCCTGGAGCCGCTTTACGTCAACTGCTGGATCGGACAGGTACAGAGACTTTAATGGATCCTGTCGAGGAACTGAACACTTGGCATTCATTCTAACATTCAGATATGAACCATTTCATTCAGCAATGAAAGGTTTTCAAGTTCAGCTGAAGGAGAACTAATTTGTTCTTGGCTCAAATGTACTGCCATCTGATTATATTAGTTAGCACTAGCACTATATATGAAAGTATTCAACGATTTCATTAGAATAAAAATAAATACAATATCAGTATGCTAATATGTATCATACTGTAATGGTTGTCTTTCTTGTCTCTGAGCCTGTTTGTCTGTCTAAATATAAGTTGTTTCTCTTTGATCTCCTACCAGGCGCTGATAGCAGAGAGAGTGGGAAGCTTTGACACCATGGATCTCTTCAGACACACCACTGAACTCAGCACTCATGTGGGTGACCTTCCACGATCACTGGGGCTTCTAGATACCCCCTCAATCTCTGGCTAGTTACATATTTGCTCCAACGATCAGCAATAAGGTTGCTAAAGGTTTCAGCAATAAGTATGTTGCTAATAATGGCAAATAACCAGGGGTGATACCAAAATGAAGCTCCATGTATTCCTTAAGTTTCTCTGCTTTTCCCCCCCTCTTAATCTACGTCCTTTTTTGGCAGATGGAGGGAGTGAAGGGTTATGCCTTCTGGGTATGTTCCACCCTGCTGGACAAGAGCAACAGAGACTCGACACTGTACCGCTACAACATAGTCCAGATGAACGCCGTCTCTGCTGCTCAGGTGGCTCTCAGCAAGTACACAGGTACAGCATCTGATCCACAGAGCCCTCGGTTTTATTTGAGTCATGTTCTGGAAACAGATTGTGTTTAACATTACGTTCTTGAATCCCTCCCAGAGAGGATCCAGTCCGACCCCGATGCCTTCATTATGCTCGGCTACCTGAATGAGCATCTGCAGCTGAAGAGGCAGGCCGTGCAGGCTTACAAAAGGTGTTTGAATTACACTCACAGACTCTAAAGTGCTCACTGAAGCAGGAGCGTACCAGGGAAGGACACACACTTCTTGTCACAGGCACAGGAGTAGCTTCAGTTAAATAAACCCTAACCACACAGAAAAACGAGCCAATGAAAGGACTGCGTTTATACCAGGACGCACGCACGCACGCACGCACGTGCATGTTAAAGGGGTACCAGTGGAGGGACTGCGAGACAGAAGGTGGAAACATGCTACATTGTGATGGCTCCAACAGTAACCTTGTTTTTTTTTGTCCCTTGGGCTTCAGGGGTCTTTAGAGTGTGTGTGTGTGTGTGTGTGTGTGTGTGTGTGTGTGTGTGTGTGTGTGTGTGTGTGTGTGTGTGTGTGTGTGTGTGTGTGTGTGTGTGTGTGTGTGTGTGTGTGTGTGTGTGTGTGTGTGTGTGTGTGTGTGTGTGTGTGTGTGTGTGTGTGTGTTAATTCCATGAGGAAGCACAGGGAGTCACTCTTTAACGCAGCACTTCTTATGTGTCAATAATAGTTTATTCTTTTTATTTTATTTGATATTTTATGGCACATTCTTACTTAATGTTATTCTTAATTGGAACAACTGTCAGGGAAACCCACTGTCACCCAAGTATTTCCGATTCTGATTTTGAAAATATCTGGTACAGAACACCTTTCTAAATCCTAACTCTCTTTCCTCAGAGCTGTTGAACTTCTCCAGTCCACGTCCTCTGAAGAAGCGCTGGCCTTTGCTCTGGGCAGCTATGGCCGTGCATTGTGGTAACAACAGCTTAACCATGTGCTTGAACCATCTCTTTCAACACTTACAAAACACCGCAAACTCAATATGTTGCGTGTCCCACTGTGTCCCTTGCAGCACCTCAGGGCAGTCGGAGGAGGCGGTGCGTGTTTATAGCTCCACCCCCCTGCGGGAGCTCAGTGATCTGGCTGGTCTGGCTCTGTCCTCCTGCAGGGCCGGACTCATCCCAGAGAGCATTAGCGGTGAGGACTGAACAATCAGAGAGGGTGTTTGTGTTTACCTGCCTGAGGGACTGTGACTTAATGATTGTGTGTGTTCTGTAGCCTATGAGCGTGCCTCGGCTGTGGCTTCCAGTGAGAAGGAGAAGGCGTACATCCTGACAGCTCTGGCGCTGCTTCAGCACCGGCTGGGGAACCTGGACTCAGCCAAGACTCTGCTGTTTAAATGGTGAGTCCATTGGGGTTTTGGATACTGATAGAGTGGTGTAGGAATACTTCCTAAAACCCAGAAATTAATTAGCATTTGACCATTTCCAGTTCCCTTGTCTCGATGTCAATGTTTTTTTGAACGTGTTCTTGGTTAGGTTTCTGAAATAAGTTCTCTGGTTAACAGAAACTTAAGAAATGTTCATGTTTAGTTCTGCAAAAGCATATACGCTAGTAAACACCCCACACGCTTTCTGCCTAAACAGCTCGATGCTGAAGGAGCCAATCCCGGAGTCTCTGCTGTGTTTATGTGCGCTGGGATTGGTCCAAAGTGATGCTACGCTGAGTGCTGCTGCGCTGACGGAGCTGCTGAAGCAGGGTCCGGCCTCTGGGAGTGTGATCGAGCAGCGGTGTCTGCTCACCTGCGCCCTGCTCGCCCTGCAGGGGAACTACAGCGCCGTGCAACGAGAGGCTTCCAGAGCTGTGCACAGGTAACGCATGACAGATTTAAGATTTGGAGACACGTATGTTTGCTGCATGTACCGCTAGATGTAATGTTATAGAGAGGCGAAGTCCCTCTCTTTCCGGGGGAGCTCCATGGGACCTTATTTCAGAAAAAGTATGTATTGAAGTCAATGGAGAGAGAAAGATTATCTCTCGATCCCGTTTGAATTGTGCCACGAATTACACATATGATGTTTGTCAATTTAAAAGATAATTTTACAAGTCAAAAAAATAAAAATGTGTCATAAAACTGTGAAGCTCACACACAAGTCTCGCACACACACCAAGACGGCCGTCACGTTGACATTTCACTTCTTTCTTTCAGAATGAGGCGAAAAGTATTAAAAGAGGTGAAAATCACTACAAGTCTGGGAATGTTGAGAGCTGTACATACACACAAGGGACCGGGATTCTGGGATTTGTAGTCTTTCTAGTATTTTTCATTGTCTTATATTTCAACAGTTTTACGACAAACTGTGACTTTTTTGACAAACATCATATGTGTAATTCGTGGCACAATTCAAACGGGATCGAAAGATGATCTTTCTCTCTCCATTGACTTCAATGCATACTTTTTCCGAAACAAGGTCCCATGAGTCCCACCGGAAGGGGAGGGTCTTCGCCTCTCTATTAGCTTTGGTCCCTTGTGGATAGAAAATGTCAAAGCTTATGTAATTTACAGCAATCCTGGAAACCCGTCTCTGTGGGCCCTGCTGTCCAGACTGGTTCCACAATACTACCCAAGGAAGGCAAATGTAAGGAACATTTTATATACACACATTTATTTGAACAACCTGATCCACTCTTGCTCCAGGACAATTAAAGTGATGTTATTGTCCTCTGTGTATTCAAGGGTGGAGCGATGGCTGGTCATGTTGCCTGTCTCTCCAGTATGACCCTAGGAAAGGTAAAATATTGAGTATATATTTATATCTTTTTTTTGGTCTTTCTATAACTTATGTAAGCGTAATTATTTTACATGGAAAACTGTTGATATGTCAGCTTGCAAAATACTTTTTAATGGTACAAAACTGTCAATACTGACTTTGGTATCTTGCCAGTGGTTTGTAAAGGAATCTGATGTCCCTTTTGGTCCTGCAGAGAGCGTTGTTGTACAGTGGAGTGAACCAGCTGGCTAATGGGAAACACTCTGGAGAGGACAAACACAGGAATGCACTGAAGACTATGCAGAGAGCTGTGATGCTGTGTCCTGGTATACACACACACACACACACACACACACACACACACACACACACACACACACACACACACACACACACACACACACACACACACACACACACACACACACACACACATATAAAACTACCTCGAAAACAACCACACAACATTAGCTTGTTTTTTTGTTATCTCTTTGAAATGAATGTTTAGCCCCCTTACACCTACCTGGTAAGAACACTGTGAGACGTCCCCGGTGATCTCATCCTCCGCTCTTCTCTTTAATTCCAGATGATCCAGCCACGTGGGCGGGATTAATGGCTGCCTGTCACACAGAAAACACTTCCTGTTACCTTTCAGGTTCTGCTCCTTGCAGACGAGGACTAGAGCAAACCCTCATGTCAGTGGTTTCAGAGAAAGGTGTGTGCTTTGTGCATTTTATGGATTTGTTTTGGATGTGTTTCAGAGAATAAGTGACTTGTTACTGTTTCCCAGTGCATAATGTGGAGGAGATCGAGCGCCCTCTTGCACAGACTCTGGAAGGCTGGGTGCTACAACAAGCAGTGACTGGTCTCATGCTGGGAGGACAGCTGGAGCAGGCAGAAGCCCTCTGCACACAGGTGACATAGAAACACCCTTTCACACACAACCTCAATATTTCCCTTACAATTACTTCAATTCTTAAGGAATAAGACTTGTTCCTGAAATAAATATGTAGTAAGTAATACAAGTGACCTTTGTGCCTTCTTTGTCCCAGGTGCTGAGTGCTTCTCCAGAGCACCCGGCAGTGATGCTGTCCCTGAGACAGGTGCAGTGTCAGCGCCTCCTTTTGGCCGGTGGTGGTACTGTCCTGCCAGACCCCGTGCTGGAGCAACTAAAAAACACAGTGATGATGCACCCCACAAACCTTGGGGGCTGGCATGTAGGTAGACACACATCAGACCAGTCTTTGTATCGCAGTGACTTAATGATAGCTTTGGTGTGTGGCGCAGTGGACTAGTGCGTTGTTGTTTGGATCAGGGGAGCACAGGTTCAAACCCCACTGCAGTCAGCATGGTTGTGTCCCTGAGACACTTCACCCCAAATTGCTCCTGTGGGGATTGTCCACAGTATTTATTGAGTATGTAAGTTGCTTTGGATAAGCGTCTAACAAGTAACATGTAATGTAATGTTATACTCCTTTATTGCAAGCACCAGTTGTTTATAACACAATCAGAATCAGAATCAGAATACCTTTATTAGTCCCACAGAGGGGAAATTTGCAGCGTTACAGCAGGAAAGAGCCACAGACAGCTTAGTGTTGCATATCTTACAGTGTGCGAAAAAGCACACGTCCCACCGTCCGGGACGTGTTATTTACAATAACGGACAAGTAGATCTTGTAATTGACTTGTCCGGTGGACAAGTGACGTTTTTCGCCCTCATTTATTGACAAATTATTGACAAATTAAGTTTACAAAAGGCAGAACTCATTCGCAAATTGTCCGTGTCCGACATTGTTCGTTTAGAAATGTTAGTTTCGGTTCTGCTTGTCAATTCCTAAGGAAATGCATCTCGCCGCTTTCTGTACTGAGACAGGGGCATGGCGTGGCGGGACGTGTAGCACAGTGGCAGGGTTGGGAAGCAAAACTCGGTTCCGAGTAGGAACAAATAACAATTGTCAGGTCCCGGGATTAATAAGAGTTGTGAGGACAGGACGCGAGGCCGAACCCCGCGGACCGCAGCTCTCTCTCTCTCTCTATGCTCCGGATCAGCTGATCGCTGCAGCTCAGCGTCTCTCTCTCTCTCTCTCTCTTTCTACACACAGCGGATCCGCTGCCCGTTTAACAGCCTCATCTTTGTCAAACTTTCTTATGTTCTTTCTTTAACACGTAATGAAGATTATTAAGCGTTTTAGCTCCTGTGTTGTTAATATTGACCGCCATTTCCTTTATGAAGTAAAGCAGCCTCCCTGTCTGTGTCCTCGCGCTGTCCTCACATCCCCGGACCCCCAGACTCGGAGGAGCACAGGGATGTCAGTATTGTTTATGAAGCAGGGTATAGAAAGTACATTATTGAAATGAACATACTATTTATTTACTTTTACAAACAGTGAGCAGCTGGGCAGCTGCAGCATGTGTATTGCAGGACATGTGTAAGCGTGCAAGCTTCTTTAAGTTGTAGAAAAGCGTACGCCTATAGGCTATGAAAATAATGTATTATTATTATTAGGCCTATAGTGTTGGACATGTGTGGTTGGACTCTGTCTCACAGGCAGGTTGCAGCATGTGTGTTGCCATATTTTCCATTCTGGACAAGTGAAAAATGTATTCGGACAAGTAAATTGCCAAACTCACTTGTCCATGGACAAGTACTCTCTAAAAACTTTTTCTCACACTGTCTTAAATGCGTTAAAAAAGTACTAAGTTATAATATAATAAACAATATGCTAAAAAAAAGATCAAAAGTTACATAATTTTCAAAAATACAGATCAAAAACAAATCAAATCCTGGAGCAGTTCTTAGGATTTAGCAGCCCGGTATATATTACAGTTATTAAAGATGGCATATGTATATAAAGTATATATTGCACATAGTTTGACGGTATTTAACAGCAGCAAGTTACACAATACACTATATGACACTGTTCACGCAGACTTGCTCTACTGAAGTCTATAAAGAGGCTTTAACATATTCTCAGTCTGCGATGATGGGTGTTGAGTTCAGAGAAATAATGAGATGTATTTTTCTCTTCATCACAAAAGCCGTTTTCTATTGCTTCTGCTCTGACCTAAGAAGAACACATCTGTCATATGACTCACATCAAATGGATGCTACCAGCCGGGGGAAGATGCAAAGACACTAGGCTATTTCTCTTTAAAGCCATGCCTATATTGGCAGATGTAGACCTGACCAATAATGTAACAAATAATATAATGTAATGCTCGGAAATGATGTGTTCTGTAAGTCCTTAAATATACTGGTAAAAACCTTTTTTGGTTTCAATTTCAAGTAAGAGGCGGAGGATTGTTTTTCAGTGATTATCATAGAAACTCTTCAGTGAAGAAATTACCAATTTGAGGTCTTCTGATCTTCTCAATATGTACCTTCCTCTTCCTTCCTCTACCTTTCCTGTTTCCTCCCGCTTGTCCCTCATTCTCACCTCTACTCCCACTCATCCTTCATTTCCAAACCCCTCCCCTGCTCTCCGTGTCTCAGTGGCTGGCCGAGGTGTATCGTAGCCAGGGTCTGCTCCCCCAGGCGGTCATGGCCTACAGGCAGAGTCTGCAGATCTCCTCACAGCTCGGCCTGCACATCAGCCAGATTTCCTCTCTGCTGCGACTTGCCCTGCTGGCCCTGGGACCCTCGATGGTGAGTTCCCAATGTGTTACATCCATCTAGATCCAAAAGATTTCACATTCAAGTACAGCTATCACAGCACAACTATCTGAGAACTTTTTCCTATTTACTGTGGCCATGAATAAGAGCATTTTAGAAAAGTATGGGTTATGCAAACGGTTAAGATCAGCACTGATTAAGGTATTTTGCCCCAGGAGTAATGTTCAAGCAATAAGGAATAGTATTATTTTACAATGCTGACCCTAAGACTTGCATAATACTATTCACACACCTGTCTAGATGAAGCTCCTTTTGACATCCCTGTCAATGTCAGAAACAAAGTAGAGGAGATGAAAGATGGGTCAAAGTCCTGCAGAAAGTAAAGGATCAGCAGGCAAAAAAATGCATTTGTCATTTATACGAAAGGGACAGGCTTTCCACTCCACTTCTCACAGGACAAGAAAGTGAAATTCAATTATTGTTCATCTAACTTTTTGCTTACTGTTAATGTAATATTGAGTCACGGCTCCACGCATTGTTCTTAACCAGCTGATGACCTTTCAGGCGGGTGTCCCAGGGAACGACTGGTCCAACATGATCGTGGAAGCCACCGCTGAAGTGTTGAAGCTGGGCTCCTCCTCTGTGGCCCTCCTGTTCCAGGCCCTGCTCCATTTTGTGACCAAGATGGCTGCTAGGTCAGTGTTTCTCACTCTTGTCCTCTGCTGAAGGTAGCATGGAAATGCCCGAGCATGTTGCATGTGCGTGGGTGCTTCTGCGTCAATATGCAAATGTGTTGAACCCATTGGCTGGTAGGTGGAGTATATCAGCTAAAGTAAATAAAAGGGATTCCTGCAGCTTCAGATGTATGACTCCAATCTGTCTATTCAAGTGGTTGGTACTTTTAAAACAGCCATCATCTAATTCTATATATTTTAAGAGCAAATTAGAATGTGTTATTTACATCAACAAAAGCAGCACAATTAGCCATTTTGACCACATTTCTTGCTCATTTCATTCACATATTCCACTCCTACATGTATACAGACTATTGTAGTGAGTTTGGTGAACAAGTATTAAGCTCATGTTTTACTTTTGTCTCCTGCAGGGAAACCAGGCGTTTGTTGGAGAGGCTGGTGTACTCTCAGGACGTCCCAGTGACGGTGGTGCAGGTGGCCAGCTGGTACCTCCTCAGACACTTGCATAGCAAAAACGACCAGGAGCTAATAAATGTGAGCACAGAGCTGTTTTAAACCTGGATGTATATTCATTTGAAGTGCCTATTTCCAACTGTGACTTATTTAGAAAGAATGTGTGAAGCTGAAACTAATCTAAAATCTTTAATGGCCTCTTCATTTCCCCCCAACTTTCTCTTTTCTTTTCCAGGTCCTTTTCCAATATGCCAAAATCAACAGAGATCAGAGACTGCTCGACTTTCATTCACTGCTTTCCTCTTCGTCAGCTTGAGTTGTGCAATTCTGCAACGTGTCAATATGAAATCATGTAGCTCAGCAGGGTTCATTTACAGGCTGAAATAATCAAAATGTAGCATTATCTTCTGGGTCTCTTCAATAAATATGAAATCATATCAAACTCAAAATGTTGTGTCAGATATAACAATGTTTATTGTCTTTACATGGTTCTTTGGTTTAACACTATACAGTGTTCAGGATATCAAATACATTCAGCAAAAATCATGATCTTTATCGCATATTACTTCAAAATGAACTGATGTCCATGTTCAGATTGAAATAAAGGCTTCTTGCTTGAACTAAACGATTGTCTCATCTTGATTGTATATAATTGTTATGCTTACCGATTTGTCAAGAACACATTTTAAAATAGATCATAAAAGTGAATTTCAGTATGAACACAAACAGTACTTTAAGTCTTTGAAGATAACATGCAGAGATCCCTAAAGACATGTGCAGCCGTAGCTACTGTAGCAAGTTACAGATGTTCATTTGAGGAAGTGAAAAAGGTTTGAACATGGGGGAAGGAAAGTAGAAATGTTGACTCATGTTTGAAAAGCATGGTCACACCCTGAGCTTTGAATTTTACACTTTTAGTTTTTCTAAATATGGTTTTCTCTCCACCACATTACAAGGCCATTTTGGACGTGGATCTACTTGTTTCACCCTCTCAGTAGCTAGCTGAACAGACATGCTTGGTCATGAGCGTGCAGATGTTTTTCCCACAGCCCCAACACGGTTGCTTGATGTGTGGAAAGCCCTGCTGGGTCTTTCTCTTACAAAGTGAACACGCATCCGGAGCACCATCATCTCCTGCGCTGGGATTTGTTAGATTATCAGCCACTAGCTTCTGAAGCTCTGCCAGCACGGTGTTTGGAGCCTTCGCGATGCCTACCACCTTCACTCTTTTGGGGTCGGACACACAGTCCTCCTCTAGGCCACTGGGCACTGCTTTCATGCCACAGTTCGGAGGCACCCAAGCGGTATCGTAGCCCTGCGTGCTCCAGGTGTACTGCATGGGATGGTTATCTGTGTCAATGCGCTTGACACGACCCAAACGCACACGTAACTCAAGGGCCACTCTGTCTGAAGGGTTGTTTTTTAAAGGATAACGTTCCGCCTTTTTCTGATCTCGACTGACATACACGCCCTTGCCCAACATGCCACCTGATGACTGCTGAAAGCCATTGGTAATGATGAGCCGTGCGTTGGCGACGCTGGTGCCATGGTACATTTTGTAGACGCCTTTGTCTTTGGGCTGCTGAGAAGCCCCCAGCTCCAAACGAGGAGATTCATCATCGTAGGTCACCTCCCAGCCAAAGAATGGCAGCGACATCTTTATTTAACAAGGGATGCTCTTCAAGACCATAAGCTCTGTGAGAAAAAAAGCAAAAATGGCATCATGTTGTAACACTTATGAAAGATTTGGTGTGACTTTTCAAGACCTATGTTTTAAAATGTATTTGATATAGCTTAGATTACCAAGTTTCCACATTCAAAGGCTTTAATGTCATATGCACAATAGCTAAAGTACACTTTTGGTAATTACTGTCTCAGGCCCCTCCAGCAATGCAACTAATAAATAAACGTAAGATTATGGTCCATTATCAAATCGAATCAAGTTTTATTTATATAGCACATTTATAAACGATTTTTGGTCGAGCCAAAGTGCTGTAGCCTACATGTAATAAAAATAGCCTACAGTAGAGACACTTTACAGCAAATACAATAGCACAGATTATTGTTAATATCAGATCAGCTGCTAAACGTTGTTCATGTAGGTTATTGATACCATATCGTCTCAGAATTAGATGAGTAGCATGTTTCGGTACTTCAAGTGAAAATCCCAGAAAAATCTAACATTTTTCAGTGACCATATCTAGATGTACAACAATAGGGTGCCGTTTTAGCTAGTTACGAGTTAGCCTTTAAATGTATGTAGGCTATATGCTAATAGTAAGATGTTCTGTTGCGTTACAAAGTAGTAAACGACGGACTTTAACTGATGCTTGTTCTATTAAACTCATGAGCTATAATTCCTTTAAGGTGTATAAATTAACGTTTAAAAGTAAGGGAACAACAAACCTTATCGTGGGTGAGTAGTCTTTAACCTAAATGAGTTTCACTTTCCGTTGTCTTTTCTTAGCGTTTGTACTTTCGATATGTGATGAAGCTGAGTGTCATATCGTGCTGGGAATATATTCGTTAGTATGAAGCAGTGAGTTCGTGACCGGTTAGCTCAGTTGGTTAGAGCGTCGTGCTAATAACGCGAAGGTCGCGGGTTCGATACCCGTACTGGTCATCAAAGTTTTTGATGATGTCTTGTCTCCCAAAGCAATAAAAATGATCGCAGGTAATACAAAAAAGCATGTGCACATCTCAATAATACAATATCAGCTGAAATGGAAAGGAACTTCACTAACTGCTGCTTTAATTCCAGAGCTTGAGACCTCTGAGGTTTTTATATATGGTTAGCTCTAAGAATTAGGCCTTCAATATCTCAGAGGATATTGTAATTACTAGTGCATATTCAGTTCAGAGGGTTAGTTTGTTTAAATCATATTACCACATCAGATAGTTTTAAAGCAGTGACATAATGTAAATGTGGAGACAAGGGGAGGACGTATTGTGTGCCTATGCCTAGAAGCTTATCTACGAGCAAGGCGAAGTTTATTTTCCTACTTCCTTATCTTCACTTAGACTTCAGACTGCAGCTGGGATGCTCGATCTCTCCTTTGAGCACAACATTCAATTAAATATTTTTAGCCACTTTGTGACTCTCCTATTTCTTTGCAGGTCCTATTGGAACTTGTTAAAAAAGGTGTTTCAAATGCCACTTAATATTCTTCACACTACACAACATACTGGTAAAAAGCAGGAAATGGTAAAGCTGCGGCTTTATCAGAAGGCATCACTATAGAAATGAGCTTTACTGAGTCTCTTAACAACATGGAATCATATAAAACGAAAATACATGATGGGTTTGATTAGATTACAATGAAATTTATTGGCTTGAGTTTTTGCAAATTATTTCAGCCCCATGTTTTACATAAAAATATATCACAAAAAAATGAATGTCAAATGTTGGAGAGAAAAAATCTTTTTGCCTTGTCATGTGTTATGTGTCCTTTGCATGTCATACAAATTGTATACTATTAAGAGAGCATAATCAATACAATATATAATACGCAGAACTATAAAAAGAAAAAGCTAGTTTTCTTTAAATGACAGTCAATTCAGGATTGAGATGTTATAGATAACTTACAAAACATCCCCAAAACACATTGAGCAGTACATATTTAAACATGTCACTATAAGTCAATATGAGAGTCAAATCTAATCATCAATCCCCCCTTCCCTCACCCCGTCAGGGTTTGGCTGGACAAAGATGCTTGGACATGAGAATGCAGATGTTTTTCCCACACTCCCAGCACTTCTGCTTGATGTGTGGAGCGCCCTGCTGGGTCTTTCTCTTACACAGTGAACACACCTCTGCAGCACCAGCACCCCCTCTTCCAGATGATTTGATCAGCCCTTTAAGTTCTTTCTGTATGGAATCATTTGGTGCCTTTGCGATGCCGACCAGTTTCACTCTTTTGGGATCAAACACACAGTCCTCCTCCAGGCCACTGCGCACTGCTAGGAGGCCAATATTAGGGGGCACCCAAGCAGTGTCGTAGCCATGTGTGTGCCATGTTTTCTGCATGGGATGGTTGTCCTTGTCGATGCGCTTGACACGGCCCACGCGCACATGTAACTGAAGGACAACACGGTCTGTAGGACTACATAGCAAAGGATAACTCGATGCCTTCTTTATATTACGACTGACATACACGCCCATTCCCAGCATGCCATCTGAAGACTGTTTAAAACCATTGGCAATGATGACTCGTGCGCTTTTGATGCTGGTCCCGTGGTACATGGTGTAGACGCCCCTGCTTCTGGGTTTCTGGGACGAGTTCAGCTCCAAACCAGGAAAAGAAGCACCATCGTCAATCACCTCCCAGCCGGAGAACTGCACTGACATCCTGATTCAGATATGTGGCTAATGGGGGATGTTGTAAATATCCCGTAGAGATCGGAAGCTCTGTAAGAAGTTCAAAGCATTATGTTAGAATTAAGATCAATCAGGGTGTTACTTTAAAGGGGACCTATCAAGCAAAATACACTTGACCCACAGCACTATCAGAAACGTTGCTATCAGAAACAAAGCCTGACTATTTTGGATGTAATATGGTCGGTGTTTACATTAGCATCGCTAACACTCAGAGCTAACCTGTACTGGAGAGAGCATGTGTGTGAAGAAGCAGGAAATGAAAAGGAACTCACCTTGTGGTATACCCGGCAAGAGAGAAAGCCTTTGAGCTCCATACTGTTTCAGAAATAATCCTTGATCTAATAATCCTTGCGTTTCATCAACGCAGCATTTTAGACAGTATCTGCCAGGTCCCGCATGAGCCGGCATAGGCTCCACCCCCTCTTTAAAAAAAGCTTTATTTTTATTTATTTTTTAGCCTTTATTTATTCAGGTGAAAATCCCATTGAGACACAGGGTCTCATTCTCAAGAGAGACCTGTTTATAACCAGAATCATTACTTTTGTAACAGGAAGTGAAATAGAGGGATATGAGGCACGGCTAGAATTTGATCTGTTTTTTTGACCAAAATACTTCGTAGACATGTTCTTTAAAAAAATGTATATATCTGAGACCTATGCTATTGCCTAAAAATAGCATGGGTGACCTTTAACTTAACCCTCCTGTCATGTTCATTTCTCCCCCCTTACTTTGGTGATTAAACATTATTCATCACCAAACTTTATTTAACACCCCTTTTAAACAATGTCTCAGAATACTGGTTTACATGAATTACTGCAGTGAATATACAAAGAAAAGACAATGAACATGTATTCCAAAATTAACATTTTGTTGATTTTTCCGTGTGTACTCTGACGGATGAACATAATCTAGTGATCATAATCATTACCCATTCATTTCCTATGGCGTTTTTGACCAGGAACACTGTAGATGTAAAAAAGTTGACTAAAACTCAAAATTCAATGAAAGTAGTGATCAGCAATTTTATAAGTTCAAATGCCTACATTGAAAGGTAATCATGCATCAAGCAATCAAAGGTATAACACAATATTTATCATTCATCAAGGTGGTAAATCTGTCAGATTTTGAGGAAACACGACATGAGGGTTAAAAGAGGCAAGCAAAAGCAATGAGACAGTGTGGCTAGCTTGGATTACTTCTGTTAATTGATATGTATATATATTGTGTATTTATTTCAAAATGTGCCAGATTACTCTTTTGTCACATTCTGAATGCTTGAGAAGTTCTATACAAATGAACTTGCCTTGCTCTGTTTTTACGTTTTTCCTCCTTCTTAAATGGGTTTTGACATTTGCTTGCTCGTCAGAAGTGAGTCCATCTCGTAGCTTGTCATACATGTTGCTAACCTTGCTGGTTGTATCGCACTCTTATTCAGTTGGTCTGCCTTTAAAATTCACATTCAACATTACACTAACTCTAGGGCACATTCATTGATAGTGTATTCAACTATAGCTGCAGTCCGTGTGTAACAGAAAAGTAGGTTATAAGTCAAATAAAACTCTATACATTTAGGAACACAGGACGAGTAAACCTTGTAGCTTTTGTCAGCCTGAACATTATCACTCTGATAGCCATAAACTATTGCATGACTGATGTTATTTGTATTGACTTTCTCTATAAATCTAGCAAAAATAACGTATTAACATGTTTAAACTATGAAATCTTACCGTTCGTAAGGAGTTACCAGCCAGGAAGATTTCGTTTTCGGTTCTGTAGGTTTCGATTGTTTGATTCTTTCATGACGTCACGACAGGGCTTCCCGTGGCCGGTTAGCTCAGTTGGTTAGAGCGTCGTGCTAATAACGCGAAGGTCGCGGGTTCGATACCCGTACTGGCCAATGTATGTTTTCTCCTTCTCACACAAAGTTAGTACAGTTAGACCAGAGTATCAAAATGTGGGGGGAAAAAAAGCGAATTTTATGTGTTAATAACTGCAAATAAGTGTCTATCTAAACACGGAATAATTTAATGTGTTAAAGTATTTCTACAAATAGAAAAAAGGCATTTACACTATATAAAAGCATTACCAATAATTAATAAAATACATTCCTAAATACAATAATATCTAAATGTATTGCTTAAGACAGTAATGTATAAATGCTTATATAAATAATTAAATAATTAAATATTGAAATAAACAGATTTTAGTCTGTGCAAGTCAAGGGTAACGTGTTTATCTTACTCTGATGATGATGACGATTTCACATAGATATAATGTTAAATCAGAAATTACTTTGAGAAGCTGAAGACCAAACTTGCCATTACTAGGTGGGTGTTGCTGCATGGTTGCTGCATGTTAAATTGGTGCTTAGACTTATAGGCCTTATATAGTTGTAAAGCATGATCGCCCAACTATATCTGTTGGTGTGAGGTTTTCTCAAGTGTATTTGTACCTTTACGCACACAATGTGCATTAAAGCGGCATGCATCTTTTACGCAATGCTGTTTGTAGCCTCGTATTCTGTGGATACAACAACATTAATAACTACTTTAAATTTCTCTGACAAGTTTTAACAAGTGTACGTAGTGAGGTGTATTTAACAATATCTTTGAATTGCTATAATACAATTTGGAATCTTTGTGTACACAGCAAGAAGAAACACAGTGACAGAGCACTTGAGCAGATCAACACAATGCTAAATAAATATTTTGGAATTGGACAATACATATAGCTGGCCAAAAACAGAAAACGAGTGTTTCGAACCCTGGCATTGTTGTTAAATCCATCTCCAGTCTGTTTCCATCTTTAGTTGGAGGAAGACTGGAGAAAAACTAAACTGTATCTGAGTGGATTCCAAGTTGTTATATTTTTCCCACTTCTTATTCCTTCTACATTCAACAGATTATGTTCTTTGAATGTAGAAGCCCAATTTTAAAGATTGTAATGTGATCTCTACAGGTGGCTTTAGCTCAAGGGGTATGTCTATCAACATGAAGGTCACTGGTTCAATTCCAACTCATATCTTATGGAAACAACCAGAGATGGAGTACTCGAGTCCTGGACTCGGACTCGAGTGACGATTTTCGGGGCTCATGACTCGACTCGGACTCGCGCACTGATTGACGCGACTCGGACTTGGACTCGTGAATTCTCGTGCATGATGACTTGGACTCGGACTCGGACTCGAACACAGATAATGATGACTTGGACTCCGACTCGACTCGGACACTCCTTGGGTGACTCGGACTTGGACTCGGACTCGGACACAGGTAATGATGACTCGGACTTGGACTCGAGCAAGTTTTCTCTGGAGTCTGATGTCCTCTGTGCTGGCGTGTGCACCTGCGAGGCGGGTTCAGTACTGGGCCCCGCTATTCCAGTCTAAAGGTGTCTAGAGACACACCCCGCATCGTGCTGTATGCTTTCACACATTCTGCTTCCACATTGGAAAAGAGCAGCGCAAAATGCTCGTTATGTGGAAACAATATTGAAGAGAAGGCTCCGTAACACATTACTCTAAGGATCGAGTTCAGACATAATAACTGTCTTGAACACTATCATCAGAGTAACGTGATCTAATCAATAAATAAAGATTCAGCCGATAACACGAAAGCACATGGCTACTTAACATGCAGAATGACGTCCTTTTGCATGCTAAGTAGCAATGTGCTTTCTGGGGCTAAATCTTTATTAGTAAACCGATTTAACCGGTAAAAGTTCCTTCAAAATAAGAGTCCCGATCTTATTACTATCAACATAAAAGTGCAAAACGAAAACTTTACCATAGGAAAATATTGGCATACAGATATAATCACTTCTCTAAAAGGTTAACTCATTTTAAATATAGTTTATTTATATATAATAATAATAATAATAATAATAATAATAATTAGCTTTATATTTGTATAGTGTGGTGATTGACATTATTCACCCACGGATCTATGGGTTGGGGTATTGTTCCGCACGGACATTTTAGTGAGCCGGACTTCCTGTTCCCGCCCTTCTTCGCTTCCCGTCCATGAAGTTGTTTACATGTGTGTTCTGATGCTAAATAAAAGTCTAGCTTGTAGCTTCGATACCCCGCCTCCGACTCCCATCTCTCGGCACCACAATAGCACTTATTACAAGAATTGTAGTCAAACTCGCTTCATAGCATTTAAATAGACAGATTAATATAACATGATTAAAAGGATAAAAGCAATGTAGAGGAGCAGCTACATTTCAACACATATCCAACGAAGATTAATACATGAAGACTTGTGACTCGGACTTGACTTGGACTCTTCTTAGGTGACTCGGACATGGACTCGGACTCGAACACAGGTAATGGTGACTCGGACTCGACTCGCACACTCCTTGGGTGACTCGGACTTGGACTCGGAATCGACTACGACTCTCCCTAGGTGACTCGGACTTTGACTCGGACTCGAAGAGTGGTGACTCGAGAGTGACTTGGACTCGTGAATTGGTGACTTGACTACAACACTGGAACCAACGAGGCTGGTGACTCTGCTTTAAAAATACTGAAATTATTCCTGTATTTATTTAACTCCATATTTATTTATGTTTTTATTCATACATTTATTCCAGCATTTATGTATTTATACTATTGTCATGTTCCATCCTCCATATGCTTAACAGTGCAATTTTGATAGGTTAACCATGTAACCCATCAGAAATAACCTGGACTGAATATTATGAATAATAAATGCATAGAACCAAGCAAGTGACACTAAAAGATAATATGTCTTATAACGGGTGATTTAGAAGTTCCGTTATATTTGATACAGTCCATCAATTCCCGGAGCGACATGTATCTGTGACATCTTTATCTGAAAGTTACCGAAGCAAAAGGCGTGCGCCGCCCGGGAATCGAACCCGGGTCGCAAGAATGGGAATCTTGCATGATACCACTACACCAGCGGCGCAGATACAATACAACTGAAGAGCTTTCTATTTAAAGGGTGCTATACAAATTGGAGACCAACCACGCTACTGCAACTTTTTAATGATGCTTTCCTTTGGACTCACTGGATCTCACGACCATGACCAAACTCACAAAAATAATAATGGATATAAAAACACAAAATGTCCTGTACCTCCGTGTGTGTTTCTTTCTTACAGCTGCAAACAGAACAGCTTTGTACATGACTGAGGCCAAAACACAAACTGTGTCCGCTTTTTATTAAATAATAAGCGTGTTATTTTTAATTGTATTATCATAATTTTTGTAATGATAATTTGTACTATATACTATACTATATATATTGAAACAATTTATTCAAATTTTGAAAATAGTATCATTTTTTATCTAATTATTAAATATATAAAAGTTGTACTGTTGTATTTTTTTTTGTTTAGTTGATTATCTTATTAGTTGTTTTTTATTCTTAGTTTTTTTAATTATTTTAATTCTTATTTTATTTGATATGTTATTATTTCGTTATTTTATGTGTCCCCACACAGACAAAGACATTAATAAATATATTAATGTTATTGAAAATAAATGTAAAAATACATTAAATATATATAATGTGTGTTCTGAATCCGTGTATCGTATACCGTATACCGTGTAACCATATTTTTTCATTGGATGTACGTGATTTTGGCATGTGCACACGCTGCTCTGCTAACTGCAGTGTGTGTAATAAGTGGTTAAATGATACTACATTTTTTTTAAATGATATGGTTTTATTGTCCACAACGAGTTATTTGATAAAACGAGTCATTTTGATCATGTATATTCTATTTTCATAATAATATTGAACATTTTGCATGTGTCCCTGACATTGCTGTCCACCCTCTCATTATGGGGTAACTGTCCCTATAAAAACATCTGATTTTTTCAGTGACATTACTACCACCATGTTGTCTTTCTTCAATGGAGGCTGAGACAGTTGCAGAATAAGTATTTAAACTTATATTTCGTAATTTTAATCATATTATGTGTGTAGTTGGATGTTGTCAAGCTTAACATGTCCACTATGTCATAGTAATATGTCAATTAATAGAAAAACCTTTCAGAAATTCAAAATATATTTGTTAAACAGTACAGTCACCTTGCTAACTGAATCATGTTGCTAACTGAAGGTCCACCATGTGCTCATTAAATGCTAATATTAGCCAAAAATGTCCACCCTGTCAGCAAGTTCCATGACAGGGTGGACACGGTTCGTGACAGGAAGGAGATACGGACCATCATTTTATTATTTATCCAAATACTGGATTAACTGAAATATTTTGTTGAGAAAGGGACTAAATAGCTTTCTGAAAATGTACATTTTCTAATCACTATTTAATTACAATGTATTTACTCTACTTTGAATGTGTCCATGACAGGGTGGATACAATCATGTACATTGCCTGCCAGCAATTAATTTATAAAAAGTGTGGGAGCTTGACCAACATCCATTTTTAACAGCATAACATATACTTAATACAATGAATATGAAGTTCAATGGAAAATCTCAGATTTTTTGGGGGGAAATCGTGAAGTCCCAAATGCACCGTAGACTCATCTATTTAACTTGTTCACGTAACTGTATATATGTAAATTCACCTGATATAGAGATTAACTTACATTACATTTGTGTATTCTATTATCCCTGTGTATATTCGCATATACTGTGTACTATCTGTGTTTCACTTTTATTCTGTTACTGCTTTAACACCTGCATTTCCTAGGGATCAATAAAGGTCCATCTTATCTTATCTTATTTGTCAGAGGTTTCCAGTTCTAATTCCTCTAACATTTCTGAACCTTGTCTTTAAAGCTATATGACCAAGAATAATCAGTTTTGAATAATTTTGCAAAGCTATAATAACACTCGCTGTTTTTGCTGCATATGCCACGAACAATGTGGAGCCACATCTTTGTATCGGAGAAAGAGCGCTTGATTTTGGCTTCATTTCAGCGCGCAGGTTGACGCTGCTGACGCTGCTCCTCCGCCATCTTCAACTTCCTATTGTTTGCATCAGACTGAGGCTGTCTGCGGTGTGTGTGTGAGAGCAGAAGCGGCCGCCGATTTATCACAAAATAGTAGATATACCCCTTTACGTTAGCGGTCGCTCAAGTTAAGCACAAGCCATTTGTATGTCATTGGATTAAAGAGCTCTCAGGACGCGACCACTAAAACCTTGACGATGGACGACGATCAACCCAGAACCTTGTGAGTAACATCGGGCCCCGTCTATGTCCTGGAATGGGAGAGAAGGATCGGTGTAAATACCGGCAAAATGTTTCCACGTTGTTGTTTCATTAAAAGAAAACCTTTGATTAAGTCACATTTATTCCACATTGTAGTTTCAGGGCCAAAACAGCAACGTTTGTGAATACAATATTGCTTTTTTATTTGAAAGGTAGGTTCTGTTTGATTTAGCCGTTCATATAAATAGACGGAACCACAGCTCGCTTGAAAAGGAAACTGAACGGCTAGCTAATGCTAGGCTAATGCTATGTAACACTAGCCAAAAATGCTAACGCAGCTAGCTAGTCCCTGCTTCTCAAATGAGACCGTTTTACTCGAATTATATGTGTATTTATACAAATATACGTGTGTTATTAGGACTAGACATGCGTTAGCTTGTGAAAGGGATGTTATGTTATCCAGTAGCTGCCAATCCATTTAGCATGAGGCCCTCTTTTAACCGGCCAGCGTTAGCTTTAGCTAGCTGACAAGCCACGTCAACGCTGGGAGAAACGGTCCGGGACAGCGCCAATAAACCTGATCATATCCGAGTTGTCCGTGTGGAAATTAGACTACCCCGAGTAATATTAACCCTCCCCCCCTTCATTTTTGTTTTGTATTGTAAATATAAGGTATTGTTGTGGGTTGAGGCTAGCCCAGTTAACTAGCCTTTGTTTGCATGCTACTTCCTGTTTGACAAAGACTCAATTCCCCCCATCTCTTTCCTTGTTTGCAGGTATGTTGGGAATCTGTCCAGGGATGTCACCGAGCCCCTCATCCTGCAGGTCTTCACACAGATAGGACCTTGCAAGAGCTGTAAAATGATAGTAGATGTGAGTGTTATCTATATATATTGTTCCACTATAGGACATTGCATTCAACAGGGGCCTGAAATGTGGTGCTGCTGCATGTGAAAGTCTCAATCCACATTATGCTTGCTGTTGATTTCCCAATCCCAGTATATCACATCAGGCATTACACTCCAAATTAACAGTAGGTGGCTCTTGTCATCTGAAGTGATTAAAACGTCCCCCTTGCTGTGGACTTAATATCAGTTTTGTTTTCCCTTGACAGACGGCTGGAAATGATCCGTACTGCTTTGTGGAGTTCTATGACCACAGGCATGCTGCTGCCTCATTGGCAGCAATGAATGGAAGGAAAATAATGGGTAAGGTAAGCTATCGTGTCTACAGGGTGAGTTGCGATGGGTGGACTTTGGGTATGGGACATTTAGATGATGTGCCTTCGAAGACAAAAACAAAGAAAACAGTGGCCTGCTAGCATAGCAATAGGGAAAGCTCCTGGAGCCAGGATCCAAATCGTATCTTGAGCATTACAGAGCCCAAGTGCTGTACTTTAGTTTACAAAACCTGCACGCTAAAAGATGACAACATTTAAAGTTCTGTGAAGAGCTCGTGAAAGTTATGTTATTTAGAACAATAGAGCAAACTATTAACATTTGAAAAGCCCAGGGGCCTTATAAAAGAATATTAAAGTGATGCTTAATGGGATTATGAATTCAGTGCTAAGACATAAACCAAAACATTTAAATGACTTTTCATGCACTAAACAAGCAACCCCAATAGGTGAGTTGTTTTTAATCGGCATCCACTGCAGAGGTGTTTTGTAAATTGCACTTCTATCTTCAATTTTTGTTATGAGCTAATGCCGCATAATATACTGTTTCAAAATAGCATTGATGCCCTCTTTGTTCTTTTCTTGCTAAGAAGTTCCTGCATCAAGTCATAAGATACTTTGGGCCACATGGTAGACCCATAGCAGTTTTATATTGAGAGCTAAAACATTAAATATAAGATTATTTTCTTTAACTATGTCTCCGGACATGCAAAGGAAACAAAGTTAGGTAATTGAAGTTTATTCCGCAGTTTTACGAGCTTATAAGTCAGCCTTTTAAAGTTGGAGTCTGTGATTCTTGAAGATTATTGATATTTGATCACTTACCGTCCCTCTCCCTTCACCTGCCTTATCTCTTTAAACATCCACGGCCTTTCCTCTGCTGGGAAAGGGTTGTACCTTTATCAAATATGTCTGCGCCTAGAATCATTTACTCTTCATGTTTGCATTCAAATTATTAGTAACTTAACCCGATTGACCATAAAGCATTTTTTTACAGAGCTTCAATCTTTTTCTAAAGTCACATCCAAATGATTCTATTTGATGACCTCTGACCTTTTGATTTTCGCCCTGCACTATATAGACGCTCTTACACAAACAGTGCGTGCAATAGTTCACTTTTTGTCTCTATTAAAAACAGTCGCCAGTGGTCTAATCGTCTTTGGTCAAAATGTATTGATAAAAGATTGTTTCATTTTCTCAAATCCAATCATGTCTAACTGAATATTCTGCTTCCATCCATACTTTTCAGCGTTAGTGTAACAACATCTTTAATGCCCTTAAAAACCCTTTCCCTTTGCTACATACGCACGAACGTCGTAACGCACCTTTTTAATAACAAACATTCGATGCTTCATTTCAGAACTTTTGAAAAAAAAAGCACAACTTTGAAATAAAGTAACATTCGGTATGGCCCTAGTGGATCGTTCCAATACACTTCGGTTACAAACCCACATCTTTGTATTGACACCAGATTTCTTTCAGCACCGTACCGAAACACGTGAGAAATATTAGCTGAATTTGACTAAGCTTATCGGATAAGAATCACAGACTTCACCTTTTCAAGATAAATCGTATACCCCGATAGTGGATGTTTCTTCTGTGAATGATGTAAACATACCCCACCTGTTCTGTTCTCTCTCTGCAGGAGGTCAAAGTCAACTGGGCCACGACGCCAACCAGCCAGAAAAAAGACACAAGTAGTAAGTACAAGGCGGCGTTGATGACACTTGATTATACTAAAAGTCTGGACAAATCTAACATGGAAGTCATTTGAATGAGTACAAAGGAAGATGGTAACTGCACGTATGCTTATATTTCTTCACGTAGGCATTCTCTTCCCATGTCTTGATTTTAGCGAGATGCCTTTCCTTTAGTCCTTCCCCTATAAACAAACACAGATACAAATCAGCACTCCTCAGCAGGAAGTCACAATCTTGGTAATAGATGGCTGTATTCTCACATGCTAAACTCCCTCATAGATCACTTTCATGTCTTCGTTGGAGACCTCAGCCCAGAAATTACTACAGATGACGTCAAAGCTGCCTTCGGTCCATTTGGCAGGATATCGTAAGTATCAGGATTTACTGATTTAAATCTCTGGACTAAATAACGAGGAACTATTGTTATCCCTTGTTCCACCTCATACTAATACAATGTAGATATTCGTGGGTATTTCCATATATAGAGGGCAATGATATATGTCTTTGAACTTGGAGTACTGTCATGCTTTGTGTTAACATACTCCTGGTGTGTTTGTCCACAGAGATGCTCGTGTTGTGAAAGATATGGCTACAGGGAAATCTAAAGGCTACGGCTTTGTGTCTTTCTTCAACAAATGGGTAAGTTGAGTCATGTTAGATTATTAACCTAAATCAAAAGTGGGAATCTTGTCGTATTAAATTAAACATGCTCCGAAAACAGTACGATTCTGCTTCTTTAAAAAAAATCTAGGGCACCTTGTTTTGTTTCTAAAGGAATGCATTTGAGTTTTCTTTGAATGCTCCTGCTTTGAAATAACCAGATCCTTTTTGTTCCGTTTCAGGATGCAGAGAACGCCATTCAGCAGATGGGTGGTCAGTGGTTAGGAGGCAGACAGATCCGGACTAATTGGGCCACAAGAAAGCCCCCCGCCCCTAAGGCCACCTATGAAAGTGCGTTGTCATGGATATCTGTTTTTTCCTGGTGACACAGCATGTTGGATTCTTGGTTTCACAGTAGAAATGTCTCTTGTGTCCCCTAGCAGATAACTCCAAGCACCTATCCTTCGAAGAAGTAGTGAATCAGTCCAGCCCCAGTAACTGCACTGTGTACTGTGGCGGAGTCAGCACAGGACTGACAGGTAATTCATACTATCAGTAACAATGCTAGTACCAGTGGGAGTATCATATGAATGCAGCAAAGAATTCAACCCAATTAAATGAATACCACTGCAGTGTAGCTGTTTGAAAACCAGTGTGCACTACGTGTAAGGTGAATCATAATTCCTACAAGTCATTCCTATGGTGGTGTGTTCAGTGTTTTTCAAGCAGCTATCACCATTTTTTTAAAATCCTGAATCCATATGAAAGCCATATCTTATATCCATATGTTCTCTCTCTCTCTTTCAGAACAACTGATGAGACAAACTTTTTCCGCCTTCGGCCCAATCATGGAAATCAGAGTTTTCCCAGACAAAGGTTATTCATTTGTGAGGTATGTGGGAGATTCATATTACCCAACCTTTGTTCTTTAAAGCGATGGAAAAGTATAACGTAATTGTTTTGATCCAGGTCATCAACTTATTGAGTAATTGATCTTTTTAAAAGTTATTTTTTGCGCAAAAATATAATGTTTCGAACTTAACAAATGTGGAAATGTTGCTGCTTTTCAGTTTTTTTCACATTCATACATGTAGGAAAGGATCATCAAATTAATCGATAATGAAAATAATTGTTAGTAGCAGCTTGAATTATGGCACCAACATTTCCTGGTAGCAGGAATAACTTTAATAATGACTTTGAAGTATTAATTGCATTTCCCGTATTAAAAAAAAAAGGCTGTCAGATGCTTTTATTGTTGATTACATACTTAATAGATATTCATCCTCTTCTGAAGTCATTGCTAAGTATGTATCTCTGAACTCGGCGTGTCTCTCTGTTTTTGTGCCGCAGGTTTAACTCCCATGAGTCAGCAGCCCATGCCATTGTGTCAGTGAACGGCACCTCAATAGAGGGCCACATGGTCAAATGCTACTGGGGGAAAGAGACCCCGGACATGATGAGCCCCATGCAGCAGATGCCCATCCCCCAGGTGAGGACACCATGTACCGAACACCATGTATACATGATGCTTAAAGGAAGTCCCTACCTTCTGTACTCTTAGGAAAACGTGTAAAAGCAAATCAATCAAATCAAGCAAGCAATGAACATACTAATACCCCACTATATATATTGTGATTAACACACTTTCTTATATTTATCATTATATTGAAATACAATGTTTACATTTTTAGTTCAATTTGTATATTTTTATGAATATTTGTATTTAAATGTATCTTTTTATTTAAGCTTATTCTTAATATATATTAATATACATTACCCCCCCCCCAGGATAAATGAAGTTTTCTCTAATATTGACATTTCCACCTGGAGCATTACTACTTATAATTATTAGTTATTAAGCAAGTTGCATGTAGTTCCAGGTCCAAACCTTTTTTTGTACATACTGGTTGCCTGGTCTCTTTCTGCACTGCACATCATGTTATGCACATTTGTCTTTTCAGGACTAACTAAGTTAAAAGCAGACACATGATGAAGGGTTGTCACATGAATGTATACATAGTTATAAGTAGGGATGCTCCGATCGCCGGAATCAGTATCGGCCGATCCGACCGAGTGGGCGGGGCCTATGGGGATCTTCCATTTAAAATGATGTTTAAAACTCAGTTAATGGAGCTCATTCACTGAAGCTTCCACAAACAACAGCCAACATAATTATTACATTCAAATGAAGACATTATTCAAGTTTATATCGACTTTGGAGAATAACAAGGGAGAAATGAGCGGAAGCGCTTTCTTTTCCTCTCTCTCTCTCTCTCTCTCTCTCTCTCCTGACAGCCTGTCAGTATCTCATGCAGCTCACTGATCCAGTAATGAGTGACCCGACAGTGAAGAATAAATATATGTTTAGCTAGTTCCAGAGGTAGATCAAATAGCTAAGTGTGTTAGGTCTAACTCTTAGTGTGTGTCGCTCAGCGGTCCGTCACAGCGGGCGGAGCTGCAGGATTTCTGCTTCACACACGTTGCTTACTGCTATTTTATTGTCATTTTCGGACACCTTAAAATACTGCCAGACTGGTGAAGCCATTTTGGCGAGCTTGTTTTGCCGCACAGAGAAAAGTGTCATGTATTTTACATCATGCGATCGGCTCTCGCAATTGGCATTTTTAGAGAGCACCGATCGATCGGCAGAGAGTGAGTATCGGAGCATCCCTAGTTATAAGACCATAAAAACGTATGGAATTTGAATGTTATTAAACCAAACAAAGGACAACAAGTTTCAAGGCTTTACTGTCATGTGTTTATAGCTACAGTGTAGTTATGACAATGCACATCTTAGGTCACAGGCTCCTCCAACAGAGCAACACAATACAACAGATAATAGTGCAAGTAAATCAAATAGAATATAATAGAAATTGTGCAGAATAGTCTACAAGTAAATGGAATATTTATATATATAAGTTACAACCAGATGAATGTTATGGATGTTCTTTCAAAAGTTCAGGTGTTTAACATTCTTATGGCCTGTGGGATGAGAGACTTTTGGATTCAGAAAACTGACTAACAAGCACTCATCCCAACCCGTCTACATTTCTCAAACTGCTGTCCTAACCCTGGCTGTGGCTTTTCCTCCCGCAGCAGAACAAGATGAGCTTCCCTGCGGCCGCCCAGCCCTACGGCCAGTGGGGCCAGTGGTACGGCAACGGGCCCCAGATCAGCCAGTACGTGCCCAACGGGTGGCAGGTCCCCGCCTACGGCGTCTACGGCCAGGCCTGGAACCAGCAGGGCTTCAAGTAAGTACAGGGCCTCATCTACTCCAACAACACCAGAGCATACAACCCCCCCACCCCCCCCCCCCCCACCCCACCCCCCCACAAGACCGGGGCAGCGAGAGCCGGCATTGGCCCCTCCAATAACCACACACACTCTCCCCCCCCTCAAACCCCTCCTTACTGGGAAGATTGATTGACACATATATATACACACACACATGCACACACACACAGAA
Organism: Notothenia rossii; assembly: GCF_949606895.1. Classification (NCBI taxonomy): domain Eukaryota; kingdom Metazoa; phylum Chordata; class Actinopteri; order Perciformes; family Nototheniidae; genus Notothenia; species Notothenia rossii. Next base: position 9,394,571 of record NC_136909.1, on the reverse strand, counting down.
CAATCTGAACTTTACTTTTGTTGTCATCATGTTTCACAGCACATTCTAACAGCTGATGGTTCCTGTTCCAAACATTTGTTGTCACTTAGCGTTAACTGTTCCAAAATATGATTGTAAAGACAACTGCCTTAAACTATCTAAAAGCTTCTTGAATTTCAATACATATAAAGAGTTAAAGTGACTGAACAATGTAAATGCTTAAAGCCCAGAACAATGTTTTTTTCACTTCCTGTCCAGGCCTGGGGACGGGTGTGACGAAGATTAATTTCCCCTTTTGTACGATTGCCTACTGTGTGTAAGGACTGTGTTCTTTAAGGCTGTTCAGTTTTTTTTTTTTTTTTTGTATGTCTACATCCATGTCATAGCTTTTTACATTCTTCTTTTCTTTTTGATTTCATTGATTTATTTCGACGTATATATCTGAGGATTTGATCTGTAAATGAATGTCGGTAGGACATGCTAAATATCTTTTGTAGCCTGTTATCAAATTTTGTTTTTATTTAGACAGCCTATGTGCAGTGACGTTTTGTGCACCTAAGAAAAATAAAGGAGAGGCCATATGTTGTTGACAGTCTAAAATTCTTTGTGACCAGCTGTATGAGTAGGCTCTGTACAAAGGTGTGATTGTGGAATGCACAGTAAATGCAAAATAACCAGAGCAAGGCGCTACGCCTCTCTTGACTTGAAATTTGAACGTTATCCTGTATAAGCTGTCGTATCTCCACACTGAACGTATTAAACTTAGTTGTATTCAATCGTAAAAGGTTCAGAATGCATGTGGGTGAATGTCCTTCGTTGGTCAAATGATGGTTACAGCTGTTTGGGGAGGGGGGGGAATATTTAGCTCGCTACGCTTAGCTTCTATGCTCTTTGTCTGCTTGTTCACCCATGTTTAATCAAATGACACCCCTCCAAAGAGCCCTCCACTCTCTGTTTTTTGTTTTAATTTTTCGCTAGCTTGATTTTGACCCAGCCTGCCTCACCCTCACACCCTCTGATAACTCTGTTTGCCTTCTTGTTTTCATTCTTAGTAGCTCTAATATAAACCGTCCCTTTGGCTCCCTTTCGCCTTGTCTCTTCTAACCTGCTGGCATTTTGTCTTTCTGTCTCCCCCCTCCCCCCTCTCTCTCTCTTTACCTCGTTTTTTGCAGTCACTTACCGGCCAGTGCTGGGTGGACTGGCATGAGCGCCATCAGTAACGGTGGGGTTATGGAGCCCACACAGGGATTGAATGGGAGTATGCTAGCCAACCAGCCCGGTATGGGAGCCGCAGGATACCCCACACACTGATAGGTGGGCAGGGTGGGAGATTTGTCAACCGCTGCCTCTTATTGGCTGCACGGTGCCCCGCGGGGCTGTGTAACACCGCCTCCACCTGGGGCAGGACTAAGACTTTTACTGGGACGTGCAGCCTGATGGGAAGGCTGGCGTCTGTACGAGATGTAAATGGGATTACAATGGGTGGGGGGGTGGGGGTAACGGGAGCCAGGGAGGAGCAATTTTGACCCACACAGGTATTTACACCCTTTGTGGTAGGGAAGACTGGCCATGACCCAGGGCTCTTGCCAGTTTTAAGTTAACTGTACATTAGTATAAAACTGTAAAGGAGAAACTTTTTGATTTTTTTCGGGTTTTACAAATTGCTTCCATTTTCACATCTTTCCTCTCAGACTGACTCCGAGAGGTTTTTCTTTGGTTCTTTTTTTTAAAGATACTGTTAAAAAGTCTGAGTCGTGCTAAGTTAAGAACCTTAGTTGTTATTTGAGAAATGGAAATCTGTTTAATTTTGTTTCCTCTTGGATTAAAATCAATTGCAGGGATTGTTGCCACTGCTGTTTCTCTGTACGGGCAGATCGATATTGCACAGTTTTTTCCTCTCTTGTACTTGGGACACATTTGACTACCAAGAGTGTTTTCCTATTCATTTTTTTTGCATTCCATCTCCTTCATATCTTTTGGACAACCTCAAATCTTTTCTCGCCACATGTAAATAACCATGAATCCATTTTAAACGATGTAAGTAAAATGCTACTGTTAACTGTGGGTGCTTGCTTTCTTTTTTTGTTTTGATAACTTGACAGTTAACTCCAACATTGTGCGTAGCAGAGTGCACTATGTGAAGTGACTCTGGCACCGTGCAACACGCGATTCTTCCATGCAGGGATTAAACAGCATTGCCATGCAGTGCATACTTAAAATTTAACACGATTCAAATGTGAAAGGGCAAACATGTTTTTCCCTTTGGATGGTTTTTAAATATCTATTGAGACGCCAGTATTTTATATCAAAAATCTGAGTGGATTCAACCTTTACACTTGCTCTTTTTGCCAGAGAAATGGGGAGGCCTACATTGTAACTGTTGCCTTATAGAGCTGGTTTCTTTTAGCTGACAAAATCCTCTTTTTAATTAGGCAGTGCCTACAGACATTTTCAGACCCTTCTGTTGAGAAAGGTGTTAGCCCTGAGAACTGATGACTCTGCTCCTGTAATCAATGTTTTCTTGCTTTGTCAAATTAAAAATGCTAATGCACATAAACCACACTGTGTTGTCCTTTTTATCATGGTATTGTGTTTATGTTGCTTTTAATTCAAAAACTGCTTTTGAAAACATGTACAAATCTGTTTGTATGCTTTGGTGTTCTGGTTTCAGGTTCTTTATTTGTACCCATAGGTAGATTTTGTTTGCAGAGAAAAAGACAAGGGATCCATCCTGACACACTGTAAACACAAACACAAACAACAGTACACCCTGCTCTGTCGAATCTCAAAAATATTTCAAAAACATTTAAGAAGGAAGGAAAACACAAGTACAAACATGGACATAAAAAATTCATAAATAAATCAAATGTATCGCAGGAACTTCTTGAAGACATGTCCATATATTTGGGTACAAAACGTCAAGGTTTGATGGTCAAATGTAACAGTTTGAACTGAAATGTGCTTATAATCACAATATCACACAATTGCCTATTAAGTTGAAATGATGAAGTAATGTAAACTGCAACTGGACTTGCGTTCAAGGCTGTATTTCAATTTTTTTCCGTGACGAAGGGCTAATATGTGTTCCGTGTGACCGTTACGCTTCTCATCTCAAAACCTGAAACGGTAAGAACAAGTTTTGAAGCAACCCATTTTAATACGCACTATACGGTTTGATTCAACCTTCCAACAAGAGTAGCCTTCTTACCCTGCACCTAAGTATGCCTGGACATTAGTTCCTCTGGCGGGGTCACACTATTTAATGTACATTTACATTTGTTATGAAGCAGATATTGTTGGGCAACCTATCTCAAACGTTTTGTACCACTCGGGTAGGGGACTCAGACTTTAATGCATGTGCATCATAACATATTTGATGTGACTCTAAAATGTACTTTACGTCGAATATAAACTAAGACGGAAAGACATTTACTCGATGAAGCCTGCCTATTTTGTTTAGACTCTTAGAGCATCCACATTTTGGAATTGGTAGCTTTGAAGCGACGTCAATATTTGAAGCATTGTCGACTGTAATTCCCTTCAGCTCAGATTTGGTGGCTGATCACGTATACAGATAAGGATTGTGTCTCTTGTGGCACATTTATACATTCAGCAGAACAAATAGATACACCACATAAAAAGCCTGCTTTGGAAATGTTTTCTAGAGTAAAACTATTAAAAGTAATGAATGCAGAAAAAATGTTTCCTTTGACTGTTTTATACATTTAATCATGGATCAATCAGCTGACTATTTTCTAGAATAATGATGTCATTGTGTCGTTAGTAGTAGTGAGAAACGCTGACACAGTTACCAAGAGCCCAAAGTGACAACTTCACAATGTTTGTTACGAGTACAAACCACATTATTATTGAAAAACAATGCATTAAGGAAAATAAGCAAACCCTCTTATTTGATGAGTTGGAACCATTACAAGGTTTTGAATAAATAATGTCAAACATCAAAAAGTTACTATTATAGTCAAACTATTTTCTGTACCAAATTTCTTTATTTGTACAGTGGGGCAAACAAGTATTTAGTCAGCCACCAATTGTGCAAGTTCTCCCACTTAAAAAGATGAGAGGCCTGTAATTTTCATCCTACGTATACCTCAACTATGAGAGACAAAATCCAGAAAATCACATTGTCTGATTTTTAAAGAATTTATTTTCAAATGATGGTGGAAAATAAGTATTTGGTCACCTACAAACAAAGATTTCTGGCTCTCACAGACCTGTAACTTCTTCTTTAAGAGCCTCCTCTGTCCTCCACTTGTTAACTGTATTAATGGCACCTGTTTGAACTCGTTATCAGTATAAAAGACACCTGTCCACAACCTCAAACAGTCACACTCCAAACTCCACTATGACCAAGACCAAAGAGCTGTCAAAGGACACCAGAAACACAATGGTAGACCTGCACCAGGCTGGGAAGACTGAATCTGCAATAGGTAAGCAGCTTGGTGTGAAGAAATCAACTGTGGGAGCAATTATTAGAAAATGGAAGACGTACAAGACCACTGATAATCTCCCTCGATCTGGGGCTCCACGCAAGATCTCACCCCATGGGGTCAAAACGATCACAAGAACGGTGAGCAAAAATCCCAGAACCACACGGGGGGACCTAGTCAATGACCTGCAGAGAGCTGGGACCAAAGTAACAAAGGCTACCATCAGTAACACACTACGCCGCCAGGGACTCAAATCCTGCAGTGCCAGACGTGTCCCCCTGCTTAAGCCAGTAAATGTCCAGGCCCGTCTGAAGTTTGCTAGAGAGCATTTAGATCAGGGGTGTCAAACGTACGGCCCGCGGGCCGGATCAGGCCCGTGAACAAGTTTAATCCGGCCCGCGAGATGATTTTGGAAAGTATAAAAAATAAAAAGAGCTGCAATTTTTCAATGAAAGAAACTGCTGTTCTAAATGTGTCCACTGGGTGTCGCAATAGCAATTATGTGAAGCGAGCAAACTATGTATAACGGGGCTGAGGAAGTAATCCTGTGTTTACAGTCTATCGTGCTTGGCTTCCTCACTCCCCAAAATGTCGCTATCAAAAAAGAGAAAAGTGGACACAGAGTGCAGAGTTTTCCAAGAAAAATGGTCATCCTCCTATTTATTCACGGAAGTGAATGGGAAACCCGTGTGTTTGGTTTGTTCGCAGCACGTTTCAGTGCTGAAAGAATATAACCTTCGTCGCCACTATGAGACTCAACATGCCGACAAATATGATAACTTGAAAGGAAAACAGAGAAGCGAAAAGGTGAAGGAATTGCTGGCGGGTCTGAAAAAACAGCAGTCTGTGTTTACTCATAGCCGAGAAATCGGCGATGCTGCAGTGAAAGCCAGCTACCTTATTGCTAATGAAATTGCAGTGGCTTCAAAACCATTTAGCGAGGGTGAATTTGTGAAGACATGCATGCTGACAGCTGCAGAGATTGTGTGCCCTGAAAAGCGTCAAGCTTTTGAAAATATCAGCCTGACAAGAAACACAGTTGCACACAGGATTTCTGATCTTTCGGAGGATTTGGACAGCCAATTGAAGCGCAAAGTTAAGTCGTTTATTGCGTTTTCAGTTGCAATTGATGAAAGCACGGACATTACAGATGTTGCGCAACTGGCCATATTCATCCGCGGAGTTGATGATACTTTGACCGTAACCGAGGAGTTTGTGGAGTTGGTGCCGATGACGGATACCACGACAGCGGCTGATATTTTCAACACACTCGAGGGTGCCCTGGACAGAGTCGGAGTGGACTGGTCACGCGCTGTCAGCGTGGCTACAGACGGTGCGCCTTCAATGATCGGGAAAAAAGCAGGTGTTGTGACGAAATTCAAGGAAAAAGTGCAGACTGCAAATGGAGGACGTGATTTTTGGACTTTTCACTGTATTTTGCACCAGGAGGCATTGTGTTGCAAGTCATTAAAGATGGATTACGTCATGAAGGTGGTCGTCCAAACTGTTAATTTCATCCGATCAAGAGGCTTGAATCACCGTCAGTTTGACAACCTTCTCAGAGATAAAGACCACAACTACGGCCTGCCTTACCACACCGAGGTAAGATGGTTAAGCCGAGGCATTGTGCTGAGGCGTTTCTTTGATTTACGAGAGGAAATTGAACAATTCATGAAACAAAAAGGCAGACCAGTGTTAGAATTTAAGTCCAAAGAATGGATGCAGGATCTTGCGTTCATGGTGGATGTTACAGAGCACTTGAATAACTTGAACACAATGCTGCAGGGGCGCAACAAAGTTGTAACGCAGTATTATGACAGCGTATGTGCGTTCAAGTTGAAGCTGTCATTGTGGGAGACGCAGCTCGCGGGAGGTGATGCAGCGCACTTTCCTTGTCTGAAAAATGTGTGCGATACCCAACATGTCGCAGACATGAAGCGGTTCAAAGATAAACTAATAGGACTATTGCGGGAGTTTGAGCAACGCTTTCAGATTTTTGGTGAACTGGAGAAAGACTTCAAAGTTTTCTGCTCGCCATTCACCGCGAATGCCTCTGATCTGCCCGTCAACATTCAACTTGAAATAATAGACTTGCAGTGTGACTCAGATTTGAAGGGGAAATTTGCTGCAGCTGGCTTAGACACATTTTATCAGTATCTTTTGCCAGGTTACCCCAACTTGACAGCCCTTGCTGCAAAAGTGTTGTGCATGTTTGGAACCACGTATATTTGTGAGCAAGTTTTCTCTGTAATGAGCATCAATAAAACAAAGCTGCGCTCAAGGCTCACGCACAAGCACTTAAATGACATCCTGAAATTGGCTGCCACTCAGGCTTTGACCCCTGATATTGATGCACTTGTGAAAGCTAAAAGATGCCAGGTTTCAGGAGCAAAAACAACAGTGGGTAACCCAACTTAAAATGCTGCATAAGACACTGCACCCTGATATAGTTATCTAAAAAATGATTGTCTTCTGTGCAGATTGAAAGAAAGTGAACAGTGTGTGATTTACTGTAATAATGACAGTAACTTCAGTTCATAAGTTAGGTTTGTTGAAATTGTTCATGCATTGCACAGCTTTTATTTATCAATAAGTAATGTAGCCTACAAGGCAGGAAGTAAGTAACTCAACCCTCTTGAAAAGTTTCTACCTCAATTTGTCTCAATCATTTGGTGAGTTAGTACAGGATTAATATGTTAAAATGACAAATTAGTTATTTGAGAAGAGTTTTTGTATTTTGTTCATTCCCAGTATATGACTTAATGTTGTTGTATGGCTTTTTGTTGATACGCCAAGTCTAAATGTGCTTGTACTGTTATTGCACTAAAGTTCACTAAACTTAAACAAAGAAAACAATCTGAAGTTGTCGTAATTTTTTTGTTATTATGCTATGATTTTACCGCTCCGGCCCACTTGGGAATAGATTTTCCTCCATGTGGCCCCTGAGCTAAAATGAGTTTGACACCCCTGATTTAGATGATCCAGAAGAGGATTGGGAGAATGTCATATGGTCAGATGAAACCAAAATATAACTTTTGGGTAAAAACTCAACTAGACGTGTTTGGAGGAGAAAGAATGCTGAGTTGCATCCAAAGAACACCATACCTACTGTGAAACATGGGGGTGGAAACATCATGCTTTGGGGCTGTTTTTCTGCAAAGGGACCAGGACGACTGATCCGTGTAAAGGAAAGAATGAATGGGGCCATGTATCGTGAGATTTTGAGTGACAACCTCCTTCCATCAGCAAGGGCATTGAAGATGAAACGTGGCTGGGTCTTTCAGCATGACAATGATCCCAAACACACCGCCCGGGCAACGAAGGAGTGGCTTCGTAAGAAGCATTTCAAGGTCCTGGAGTGGGCTAGCCAGTCTCCAGATCTCAACCCCATAGAAAATCTTTGGAGGGAGTTGAAAGTCTGTGTTGCCCAGCGACAGCCCCAAAACATCACTGCTCTAGAGTAGATCTGCATGGAGGAATGGGCCAAAATACCAGCAACAGTGTGTGAAAACCTTGTGAAGACTTACAGAAAACGTTTGACCTCTGTCATTGCCAACAAAGGGTATATAACAAAGTATTGAGATGAACTTTTGTTATTGACCAAATACTTATTTTCCACCATCATTTGCAAATAAATTCTTTAAAAATCAGAAAATGTGATTTTCTGGAAAACATTTTTTTCTCATTCTGTCTCTCATAGTTGAGGAATACCTAGGATGAAAATTACAGGCCTCTCTCATCTTTTTAAGTGGGAGAACTTACACAATTGGTGGCTGACTAAATACTTTTTTGCCCCACTGTATGTAAAGCTGTGACAAACCTTAAAATTGAAAGAATTTTTAAAATCTCTTACGTTACATTACAATTATTAGCATTCATTCTTATTTAAAATGTTGCACGAAAAGTTACATTTAAATAACTTATGCTGCCGGATAAAGTAGTGGAGACCAAGTTATTGGTTAATGTACTTATGATGCAGATTGTGGGTTTGGGCACTAGGTGGCACCCTCCGCTCATGTTTCCTGCATGCTGCAGTGAAGCAGGTGGCTCTGCTGCTATGTAAAAGTATTATTACCAGAGTGTGGTAATACTTTGTAACAAGAACAAATCCTGCATTCAGGAATGAATTAGGAAGATGAATGCAGTGAAGCAAAAGGTTGAATTTTGAAACATAAATATTTGGAAGAAGGAGAAGGAGACAGAGGAGACAGAAAGAGAAACCCAGTGTGGCGGCTTTGATTGATTTCAGCTGTAATCTCCTCACTAACTCATCTCCTGACATCTCTCTCTCTAACAGACTCTCCGTCCATTAAAGCCGGTCCTGGCTGAGCGGCCTGAAGAGACAAAGCATTTATCAGCTGTCAGCTCTGCTGCTGTTGCTGCAGACAGACACAATAACTCTGACGGAGGAGAGCCCACACATACATGTACCGCCCGTATACTCAGGGGTTAATATGTACACACACACACACACACACACAGACACACAGACACACAGACACACACACACACACACACACACACACACACACACACACACACATACACACACACACACACACACACACACACACACACACACACACACACACACACACACACACACACACACAGCCCGTATACCCAGGGGTTAATATGTACACACACATGTACAGCCCGTATACTCAGGGGTTAATATATATACACACACACACATATACAGCCCGGGTTATATATACACACACGGCCCAAATACACAGGGTTTTCATACACACATACAACTCATAAACACAGGAGTTTTTGAACTCACAAATACCAACCCATACATATATAGAGTCTTGTATAGACACACATACAGCCCATATACAGGGTTTAGTATCCACAAATACAGAGTACATCCCATGCAGGGGCGCCGTAAGGGGGTGAAAAGTTAGGACGATTCTAAGGGCCCGTGACTGACGGACCCAAATTCTTTTAGAACATTAAGAAAAAAATGTTTAAGTAACCAATGTGATTATCTTTTCATGGGGCCCAAAACCCCTGGCGGCGCCCCTGATCACATGTACACAAGGCTTAACACACACACACACACACACACACACACACACACACACACACACACACACACACACACACACACACACACACACACACACACACACACACACACACAATGAATGTACATACATAAACTGCTTAGGTCCAACCACATGTTGGACATGTTGACACTTAAATGTCAGGAAACAGAGTACAGATCTGAAATCAGATGTAATGCAAATTCAATTCAGCAATTTTGCATTTGTTGGTGTTATTTAATGTAGCTTTTTTTTCAGCGTTACACCCCTTCTTTCTGTGACTGTGGACAAATACTTCTGAATGGAGGTGTGTTTGTTTTGCAGGTGGCTGACAGAGTTTTGTACAAAGTGTGCAGCAGCAGAAACTAAAGAGCTGAGGAGAACGTTGCAGAGCTTCGGGGACACGAGGTGCCCTGTGGAGTGTGTGAGTGAGCAGCGTCTGTGTGTTTGTCTGTGTTTCCATGCAAGTGACAGCTTGCGGCAGCGGCTGACAGCAAATAAACATGTTCCAGTAATTAACCTTGACAGGCCCAATGTGGTGGCAACAGCAGAAACCTGCTAATGACACAATTAATCCATAATTAAGGCATTCTGTCACACCGCACACTCAGCACTGAACGTGTGTGTGTGTGTGTGTGTGTGTGTGTGTGTGTGTGTGTGTGTGTGTGTGTGTGTGTGTGTGTGTGTGTGTGTGTGTGTGTGTGTGTGTGTGTGTGTGTGTGTGTGTGTGTGTGTGTGTGTGTGTGTGTGTGTGTGTGTGTGTGTGTGTGTGTGTGTGTGTGTGTGTGTGTGTGTGTGTGTGTGTGTGTGTGTGTGTGTGTGTGTGTGTGTGTGTGTGTGAGAGAGAGAGAGAGGGGAAATACATTACGCACTACAAAAAGAGACTAAAAGTCATACCGGATGATTATACTTCATTTTAAGCTTTTCTGAACTCACACATGTGTTCACTTAATAGGTTCTACATGTAACAAGAGTGGCAAACTATTACAAAAAACTAAATATGATCAGTTGTGGAGGATCTAATTAGTTATTATATATTTAACTTAAGTTAAAATACTAAGACAACAATGTGAAAATACTCAACGAAAAGTAAAAGTCCTCTATTGATAATGTTACTTACAGTAAGTACAGTCTAAACTAAAATACTCAATCCAGAAACCCTAACATTATTTTAAATAGATTAAAGCAGCATTCTTTAAAAACCTTTAAAAAGCTGGAACAATAACATTTTAATAATGTAAATTCAATTATAAAAGTAGTTGCCAATGAAATTTCTGTCAATTTTCTGTCAACCATGCTGTATTGAAGAAGACTTGAAACTAGATTAAGACCATAAACATAAAAGGAAATCGAAAAGAGATAATATATCAAGTGAGAAAAAGGGTCATTGTTTTCCTAGACTCCTATACAAAGGATTTATTTTTGCAACCAGTGATGACGCCCCCTGCTGGATATTAGAGAGAATACAGGATTAATTGAAGCTTGACATTTTCCATACGTTACTGAAACAGTGGAATTTCAGTTTTATATGCAAATTATTATTAATTTTACTGCAAATGGACACACTTTTTGTCTAGTTAGTGTCTAGTCAGTAGCTTTTTGCATCTTAGCAATACGACAACATGCAATAGGTTTTTGCTTTTGGTCTGTTGCAAATAATTTAGTTCAGTTTTAAGTTTGGGCACGCCTGATTCATATACAATGGTCTCGCTGTTGAATATCTTGAATTAAATCTTGTTCACTTCCTTTTTGTAGGAACACTGATATTGGATATGTGCAATTAAAGGTCACCTATTATGCAAAATCCACTTGTTCATGTCTTTTCTACATCAACATGTTTCCCCTCTGTGGAAAGAGATTCTGAAAGTTTCATGAACAAAGATTCTCAGACTTTTTGTCCTAATCCATTTATATAAAAACCTGTCTGAAAATAAGCTGATCAGATTTTGGACACTTTATGATGTCATAACGATTTTTTGTCTTGTGTAACAATTAGCCAATCACCAACCAAGGTAACCCCCCCCCCCCCCCCCCACCTTATCATCTGAATCTCCTCCTAGAGCAGGGGTTCTCAAACTTTTTGTTCATGCGGACCACTATTTATTATCAAGGATTTTCGCGGACCACCTCATATGTAAACCGTAAAAACAAGTGGGCCTACATATATAAACGTAGTGTTAAAACGCTGATATTTTTTATAGTTAATTATAGACAATCAAAAGTAAATTGAAGCCTATCTGATACTTTTGTGACCGGTGTCTTTCTGCGTTGTGTATGTTTTTCAAAGAGGATGGCGGACGCTATTTTAATTAGGTCATCCCAAACAATGCCACAAGTGCGCGCAGTGCACTCACAAAACGGGCAGACAGGTCTACAAAAAACTACCGGTATGCTTAGTCCTACTTTAGTTACTGTATTGCAAAAAGCAGACGGCGCTGCGCTCAACACACACAGACTCAAAACCATGGACACACCGGCACATAATTAACGTAAACAATGTATAGGCCTAAGTTGCATAAAGGCTTGAGCTACAGCATTGCAACGAAGCAGACAGCGCTGCTTCTCTCTCGCTCTCTCTCTCCCTCTCTCCCTCTCTCTCCCTCTCCCCCCCCCCATACTTTCTAAATCTCAAAACAAAGAAACAAAATTCCCAAAGTTGTCCTGAAATGTAATTATTAAATAAACAAAACAATAAATATAGCCTACTCAGGGGTGGATCTAAAAACATATTCATGGGGTGGCAGGGGATTTTGAGGGGTGGCATCCCCTGGCAGAAGTATATGCTGATTTAATTGCAGACATATCAATCAATGTTAACTTGGAAAGCCAAAATATTGATATTTTAACTGAATAACATTAGGTGACATTATTGTGGCACATCAGTAAAGCCTTAAATAGACATATATAAGATGGCAGACATAATTGAATGCATTTTAACTGAACAATAACTGAATTAGTTTGTTTCACTCCTAGACCAGGGGTACCAAATATATGCAGACTGCTGCAATAAGTAAATTAATTAACTGTCTCATATCGATGTGTGTCTGAATTAATATGTAATATTAACAATCAGATTATATCAGCTGTCAATCACTGTTATGATGCAGCGATTACCATGTTGTTCAACAAAACGCCTCTCAAACTGATTAAGATCCAAAGCTTTAGTGCGTTTTGATTCAATGCTGAGTACAGCCAAACTTGACATATTTGCAAAAATCACCGCCAATCATATTTCCCCGCTCGCGCCAGGGCCGGGGGAGGGTTTACAAGGCTCGTGTCTTGTGGTGCATTCACTTGCACTCGGACATTAGAGATTTTCTCTCATAAATGTCCGATGAGCCCAACGACCACCACCCCACTGCCTGATATCAATAGAAAGCTAGGAATCTCCTCTTTCCAACAGTGTATACAACTCAAAATGTGTCTTCGGGTCAATGCGACTGATTTTGATAGAGCAAGTCACATCTGAGGTGGTCCCCGAAAATCCTTGATAATAAAAAGTGGATTTTATTTAGCTTTTCTCCACGGACCACCTGCAGTACCCTCGCGGACCTCCAGTGTGTGCCGAGCTGTTTAGAGCCATGTGGGACAAAACCCGATCATGCCCTCCCTCTCCCTGTCTAAGTGAACGATGACTGTAAAAACTACACTGCGTATGCTCAGAGTATTGTCCTATTTAATGTGTGTGGCATCCCCACCATACGTCATCTCACATCATTCAGAGCTGATTGGCTGTAAGTACGTCTGCCCCGAAAAGTGTGGTGTGTGAAGAGGAGGAGAGAGACGCGTCCCAAAACCAGGAAGTAAGCTGCGCATGGGTTCCCTCCACAAATAGCAATGAGATTTCTCCAAAGGATTTTAGAAAATAGCTCAAAATAAGATCTGTGGGAAACGTACCTGTTAGATAAATGCACGTTTTGTTCAGCTGGATAATATCCACATGTCTACCCTACTTTTATAATTTTTGAATCATAAATCTATCGATTAGATTTATGATTTTGTAAACCTGAAGAGTCAGTGCCAGTGCCTCACCAGCCATGAACCTCACTGCAGAAGCTTATATATAGACATCTAAGTTTTCTGTACCCCACCACTTTTGTACATATAGAAACGCCACTGTATATCTGAGACCTATAATATATTGATGAAAAACAGTATAATAGGGGACCTTTAAAACTCTTTGCATGGCTACATACTGTAGTTGTAAAGAAGGGTTAGCAGGTTTTGAAGAAGGAAGGCAGGTATCATCCAGGTCTGACAGACAGTCAGGCTGGCTGCTATCCTGTTTTCATAAAACATTTTAAAGTCTAACCTTTATATCATTCTAACTCCATAAACTTTGCTGTGCCAAGACTCGTTAAGAGCTCTGCCGCTGTGTTTATAACTCTGACAGCTTTATTGTGTACCTTGTGTACAGCTTCAGCAGCAAGTCAAATCCCTGGCATGTGTAAATAGACTTCAGGTGATTTTGTAGCTCGCTAGACAGTCGTGACTGATTTATAGGCAGTACGTCAAACACAAGCTGAATAATCCAGCAGGCAAATAAAGATGAAGCTGTGCTCTCTCGGGTACACTCCAGCTGCTACTGCTTCCAATGTAAACACACACACACGCACGCACGCACGCACGCACACCCACACACACAGGTCAGAACAGTGTGTTTGATAATGTGTGTTTTTAAGGTTTGTGTCCGTGCAGTCGTAGGTGTTCATGGTTCACTCGTCTTTTGTGTTTGTGTACAGTAGTGGAATGTAACAAAGTACATTTACTTAAGTATTATTTTTGGCAGACTTGTACTTTACTTGAATATTACTATTTTATGCTCCATACTGTATAATCTTACATATTGTTCATTCTCCTCCCCTACATTAATGTAACACATATAGAAACCCATGATATT
>NC_136909.1:9367690-9375190 GCF_949606895.1 Notothenia rossii | reverse complement strand
TTTGGGCCGGGTGACGTCACGGACTGATACGGAGACTGCAGTACCACCGTTTGGAAACAACGAATATTGGCACAGAGTCCGGCGCACTTCCTTGGGGCTTGGTCCCACCCCTTAGCGTCCAGTGTGTCGGAGCACCGGCCAATATAAGTGCTAGTGTTACAGTGATGTCACTATGTTCCTGAGGAGTCCAATGAAGACGATCAAGGCAAGTGGGAAAGTGTATGGGAGAGAAACTCCTTTTGGAGGGAACTTTTATCCTTTACCGACCGTTTGCATGCACACAATCTATATAAACACACTACATGAAAGAGAAACCCCCCCCCAAAACGGGCCCCTTTTAACATGTTGGTAATGGCATAATATTTAATCCGTCTCAAAATGCTGACTCATATCTGCTAGCTTGGAGGTATGTGAGATCTCTTTCTGTTTATGCTTTTGACAGTGAATTGACACACACAGTAGGTTTTTGGCTCTGTAAAGCGGTCAGATCAAGCTGGATTAAGGGAGTTAAGGGCCACATGTCAAAACACGTCTCTCAGTCTGCCTCGGGGCGCCACAACAAAAATAACCCATCCCTCGAAATCCTCCCACCACCACCATCCTCCTCATGTCACTCAGTCCCTATCCGAGGGACAATCACACACACACACACACACACACACACACACACACACACACACACACACACACACACACACACACACACACACACACACACGCACACACGCACACACGCCCACTAACACACAAAAAGTACTGGCAGAGCCTTCATACAAGCAAAACCCAGCATGATGTGTTACTACATTAAATAAATACTCTATTACAAGTTGAAGGGTCCCTATTATGCTCATTTTTAGGTTTCATATTTGTATTTTTGTGCATGTTTACATGTGCGTACGAGATAAGCTCCCTCTGGAGGGAACTTGGGATTTGAGCCTTTGCAGACCTTTTACATATATATGCCATACTATAGGAAAGAGAAAACCCCAAAAAGCATAATAGGGCCTCTTTAAAGTCCCGCTATGAAAATCCGAAGTACAAAGGTATAAGCATCAAGCTGCACTATATGCAAAAGTATGAGGACTCGTAATGCCCCATTTAAAAAATATGTATCAGATTTCTGGATTATGACTATTGATGCATTATTTTTTCTATCACAGCTATTAAGATGTAATAAGTGTACACTAAATGAGTGAAGTACAAAGTACAATATTGGCTTCTAAAATGTAGAGAAGTAGAAGTCTAAACATAAAATGAAAACACAATATATAAATAACTCAAAATTGCACTTAACCTAAACACTTGAGTAAAAGTACTTACTTACATTCCACCACTGCGCTGTGTTTGCAGTTTTCACACAAATCAATTAAAAATAATCGTTATTGTCAAGATGAATTTTCTTTTGAGTTGGGTTTGTGTGTAATGAGGGAGGGGTGTTGCGCAGTGGGTTGCGCGTTGGTGTTCAGATCAGGGGGTCACAGGTTCAAACCCCACTGCAGTCAGCATGTCGTTATGTCCCTGAGACACTTCACCTCAAATTGCTCCTGTGGGGATTGCCCAGAGTATGTTAGTCGCTTTGAATAAAAGCGTCTAACAAGTGACATGTAATGTAATGCATGGCAAGCTTTAAGATGAATTGGAGTCGCTTCAGACTTTTCATTTATACTTCACTGGGTAAATGTAATTGTCTTTAAATTAGCTGTGTGCCGGATCCTGATTCCTACGATCCAATTTCAGTGCAATACATTTTAGATCACATGTCCTATGCTCCCCTCTGTTACATCCTTCATGTTGTACATTTCTCTCAAATCCATTTCCTGCGCCATGTGCCCATTCTGCAACCTAATATCAAAGATGTTGCATCCTGTTGAACAATTTAGCAGCACAAAAACAATCCCAAATCACCCCCTCGCTGCAGTATCGAGTGTGCCAAGTGTATTTCATTTATATAGCATATGGTAGAGAAGGGAACTTGCCGTCCTTTATTCTTCAAAATTCTCTCACTTTGTCTTTTCTGTAATCTGTAAAGTTTAGCTTGACAACTCATTTTGGCCCCCCTGGCACAATCACTGCAGACGCCACCAGACACCAGATTTCCTCGACTCCAGGGGGAGGATGAGGGTGATTTGCATATCCTTTTAAACTTAGCTACACTTCTGTTTTGGCTTTGCAGCAGCCATTATTAAAATCAGTATTCTCTACAAGGCTGCCAACTTTCATGAGAGACCCGGAGTGAAGTTTTGATCCTTCATCGCATGAATCACAAACACGGGGGGAAACCTTTGTGGAGCCGAATAAGTGAACGTGAAGGTCAGTGGGCCGAACTTGTCAGCATCGGGGGTTAAAAGTTCAACTCTATATATTCAAGATGTATGCATTAACACTGCAGAGAGGCCCATTGGATGACAAACATCAGATATAATGTTTCTATCCCACATCCTGTCCTTGATTTCACAGGAAAAGTACTTTAAGAGCAATATTTCAGCTTCTGTCAGGCTCAGACAGACAGAGAAGAAGACGAGGACTCGCTGAAGGAGATAAAAGTGATGGACGGCATGTTAAGTGGATATTTTACTCCAGTGAAAGTGTGTCGTGACGGGGGGGATTATGATGTGACACACAGCTGCGTGGTGGGCCTAACGCCAGTGACTGACACATGTCGTGATATTTGTAAAGACTCTCCCAAAAGGAGTCAGATAAGTCAATCAGGCTGAGGGAGACAGCATGTGTCTGACATGGTCGGCTATGAATTTTACATGAACCCGTTTCCCAGAGTGCTACAGGAATAACATCGACTGACAATGGAAGTCAATGGTAACTGGCTGTTTATTGATCATGAAGAAAGAACAAGTAGCCCAAAGAGAAAAGCCTGTAAATTAATAAACAGCAGCAATGGATACAAATAACCTAGAAAAATAAGTGAGGTTGTAAAGAGAGACATTTAAAAACTGCAAAACGATTTTTTAATTACATTTTTCAAATATCATTTTATCCGACAGATGTATATTTCAGATAATTCAGAATTTATATTAAAATGGGGGACAAAAATGTATGAATAAATAATAGGACATATTCACATATGCACATACATATTTAAATATATGTAATATTATAATAATAATAATAATGTCCTCATTAATTACCTTCATTTATTTAATCTTTCCTTCAATTCAGTTTTTGAATTGTTTCATTTTATTTATATTTACTTTTGTAATTCCTAAAAAAGGCAATAATATTAGACAATAAAAAGAAAAGGAAATGCTAAAATAAATGTTTATTAAATATATAAGTTAAATAAAACAACATAAACCTTTAAGAAAACTAATATTTAGATACAAAATAATAAGAAAAGTAATTTTTGCCACCCTCCATATATCAAAAGAGCTTTGACCCAGCACAACATCATGACTTTTCTTGTGACTTTGTAACTGTGTGTGTGTGTGTGTGTGTGTGTGTGTGTGTGTGTGTGTGTGTGTGTGTGTGTGTGTGTGTGTGTGTGTGTGTGTGTGTGTGTGTGTGTGTGTGTGTGTGTGTGTGTGTGTGTGTGTGTGTGTGTGTGTGTGTGTGTACTGTGTGTGTGTGTACTGTGTGTGTGTGTGTGTGTGTGTGTGTGTGTGTGTGTGTGTGTGTGTGTGTTTGTGTGTGTGCTTTCATCGCAGAAACAGCAGACATGTCAGCTTGTTTGTATGTTATGATGTAAGTTTGATCTCTGGCATGCCATGTTTGGGTGTAAAGTGCAGTCAAGTGTTTGGTCTAATCTGACACACACACACACACACACACACACACACACACACACACACACACACACACACACACACACTGATGGTTGTCTTTGGGTGGTAAATGAAGTCTGCAGTCTACGTGTGGTCTTTCACAATCTCACACATTCTCCGTCTTTTACTCAGATTTATACGTGCACTCTCTTTCTCTCATGTTTTCTCCTCCCTCCTCTCCCTGTTTCTCCTTCCCAATCCTCCGTTCTTCCTCCTCCTCCTCCTCCTCCTCATCATCATCTCCGCCTGGCGTTAATGTGGGAGTGATTGAGGAGGGCTGCATGAGCAGTTTGACAGAGCTCATCTCTGGCCCATGATGCATTACTTCCCTGGGCCTCCCCACTGCCCCATTACACCCTGATTAATTGGCCCTGCTTAAGTCAATAACTCATCCGTTAAAAAACAAAAAGCTCCAGTGGAGAGAGGGAGGAGGGGGAAGGGGAAGGCAGTGAAGGACACAAGAGGAGCAAGCATGCAAGAGAAAGAGTAAAACAGAATGAGGGAGAAGGAAGGAAACAATGGAGTAGATTAAGCTGCACACGCTTTAACTGCAGTCAGTGGAGAGTAACATTTACTCAAGAACTGTACTTAAAGCTGCCCTGTTGTCTAGGTATTTGTAGGAACATGCATATGCTACATTATACTTTCACTGCACTACAATTCAGAGATAGAGCACTCTTTCTTCTAATATTTTGTATTTAATACATAGAGTTACTTTGCAGATTTAGATGAATGTCATGAACTAAATTAACACATAAATTAAACTTAAGTCATACCTGGTGTTAATTGACAAGCTGCTTAGGAGTATAGAATAATTATATAAGCTCCACCTTAACCATCTTAATTAAACACATGAATGCATCAATGATTATAATGCAATAATTAGATATAAAGTGTTATGAAATGGGCCGTCCTGCACAATGAGTATACTTTACTATTTGTGCTTTAAAGGTGGGATAGGTAAGTTTAACCGGCTCGAGATACACTTTTTGTTATATTCCATGGAATGCTCTTAACATCCCGGTAGCAATGAATATTTTAAGTGCTTTGACCAAAAATCCATAAAAAATATCATCTCTGGAAGCCGTGGCGCTGTAAAAACCACGACCAATCATCTGAGCCGGCCCGGCTAAAATAGCTGGATGGCCTACCTGCCTGTCAGCGTTCCATCTGTGCACAAACTTATCTCGTGGCCTCATTGGTCATGTGCGCGTTCGTGTGTGTTGGAGGAGGGGCTCTGTAAGGAAGTGGCAGATTTGTTCCGGTTGTGTATTTTCAAATTCTAGCGCACTCGAGCTGGTTTCTCCAAAATTACCTACCCCACCTTTAAGTACACTAATACTTTTTGATTTGGTAGCAACCTACCCTGAGCCTACACTGCTGTATTACTGCTTCTTTCACTTCTGGTTACACCATGGCTTTTAAAAACAGGTGCTTTAAGTTTTTTTACTCAACTGTCATATTTATCACTGAGAAATCTTAAGATAAAATCTATTGTCAAGCCTCAAATACTGCAATTAAAGTGTTCAATGACTCAAATATGTATATATACATATATATATATATATATATATATATATAATGTGCAATATATATATATATATAGGCTACTGCTTCATAAATATTACATATATTACTGGCTGCTGTCCCTAGACAACGTATCTTCTGTAATAAACCTGTAAATTACTGTGCAATACTTTAACCTTTAACACTTTCACCTATAGCTGCTATATCAGTGTATTTGTAACTTTTTATCTTTAAAACCTTTATCTTTATGCACACTTCTTAATTAATATTAAGCTATATCTTTGGCTCTTTACTTGCTGTAACAATGTACATTTCCCCTCAGTGGGACGAACACAGATATTCTGAGTCTGAAAGTAAGCCTGGCTTTGCAGCATTACAGCATAATGCTCATGCAGACAAAAAGTGCCATAAAGATCAACATTTCCATTGAAATCTTAGCTTTATGGTAAACTTGTTGTATTCTATCTGGCTTTGTGCAAGCATTGTACAAGATCAAGCAGTAAGCATGGCACCAAACCCCTGTCAGTCATCCGTGGGGGCGACAAATTCAACCCGCGCTTTGACTTTGAGGAGGCTGAAATGTGTCTTTCCTTTGTGATTAGTATCAAGATATTATTACTGTTGATGGAAACAGTCTCACATAGTGGCTCTCTACTGCATATGTTTGTTTATGTCTCTGTACAAAATGTGAATGTGTTACTTGGATTACTGATTCAGCCATTTTAGCTGTACAGTAAATGTCTGTACATCTTATGAAGGAGTGAACATTCATCAGTGCACCCCATTATGATACATGAAGCAACACTAACCAGTAGCACTAATCAGTGGTGTGATGTCAGGACATTACTTTATGGGCAAAATATGCTTCTAGGTCCAGATTAGACCCAGTGTCCTGGATGCAAAGTAAGTTATAGAACTGCCATCTCAGTGTGTGGCAATGGCTGAATCTCTTCTAGGTTCTGGATTAGTGTTGACTCTACTTTTGAATACCACACTGATTTTCATTCACATACATTTTGATAAACATTCAACTCTGTTTAGTTTTATATAAGTAATGCATATCACTCCTCAATGAAGTAGCCTAAATTCATTTGAACATGTGTCTTTTAGGATGAAGATTTAACACTAAGAGCCAGAAATACTTTAAATGGTTGATTCATTTTAAAATTAGAAAATATATAATAAAAAAGAGCTACATAGTGAACCATATATGACTCTTTACAGAATCTCTAAACGCTCACACCAAATAACAAGCTGTTCGCTGCAATCTTCTTCAACTAATTTCATATTTTGTGTTTCATTGAGTCTCACCTGATCTGTTTGTAGACAGGATATCATTGATTTAGCGAAAGCTTAACAAAGTTTAGCCAAGTCCACAAAAGAAGCATACTGTATGTTTAAGATGATATTAGGCTATCTAATTGAGGAGTCACATAGTACTGTACATTTATACATACAAAGAGTGTTTCATGTTTGACAGGTAGCTATATGTTTGACAGATCTACATGTCTTTGCAGAAGCAACACAGCTTTGAGACATGAGATTTCTGCCTGTTATAACCCTGTCTGCTGCATACACACACACACACACACACACACACACACACACACACACACACACACACACACACACACACACACACACACACACACACACACACACACACACACACACACCACAGACACACGTACGCACGCACGCACGCACGCACACACACACACAGACTCCCCACAGCTGCTGCAGACCATAGATCACAGGCCTGGAAAGCAGATTACACCTAATCACCAAAAACACTTAGATCAGCGTTCTGATCAAATAACAGCTCAGTGGTAATGTCAACACACACGCACGCATGCCCCCACACACACACACACACACACACACATACACACACACACACACACACACACACACAAACACACACACACACACACACACACACTCACACACACACACACACACACACACACACACACACACACACACACACACACACACACACACACACACACACACACAGTTATCCCCTCGCTGAGCGATGGATGTGGGAGCAGAGCCTCTGTTATCTTTGTTATGGTGTGGAGAGCTGACGTGTTTGACAGTGGTGTGTGTAAGTAGCGGTGTTATGACGTGTCTGAGCGACCGTGAAGAAGTTGAACGCTGTC
Organism: Notothenia rossii; assembly: GCF_949606895.1. Taxonomy (NCBI): domain Eukaryota; kingdom Metazoa; phylum Chordata; class Actinopteri; order Perciformes; family Nototheniidae; genus Notothenia; species Notothenia rossii. Next base: position 9,367,722 of record NC_136909.1, on the reverse strand, counting down.
GACCCGGGCCCCTCGCACCGGCCCTGACACGA
>NC_136909.1:9355190-9365190 GCF_949606895.1 Notothenia rossii | reverse complement strand
AATAGCAATGATTTCAGTTGATTAATCAGCATACTATGTTATTAAGTTGTTTACAATTCTAATGGATTGACAGCCCAAGTATGTATACGTTTAACCTAACTTTATATATTTTTATAGGAACAGCTGAGGGCTTCTTGTCCAGCCTCGTCTGAAGGAAGTCATTTTGAACAAAACGGCTTAACATCTCCGTCATTAACCATGCAGGACGCTCAGCAATCTTAATTCCATTTGCATAATGAGCCGGAGCTGATAAGCCGCTCATCAGAGCTAATGGAGTGGCTTTCATTAATTAAAACATCTCATTCCCACTGCTGGCTTCATTACTGTGCCAGATGGTTGTCATTAAACTGCTGTTTGTCAGTCAGAGACACCAGGCCATGAAGGGTTAGTTAATATTACTAACAGAGCAGTGGGAAGTGTGTGAATTGGTTTTGGGACATATTTCGTCGATCAGACCTCCCTAACTCTGTCGATTGGTGCAGGAATGAGTCCTAAAACCTGGAAATGAGTTAGCAGTTTACCACTTCCGTTTCCCCTCGTCTAGAAGCAAATCGTTTCTTAAACTTGTGTTTGGTTAGATGCTTGAAATATGATCAGTTTGAACACAAGCTTAAAAGATTTTCACTATTTTAAACTCGTCAGTAATTACTACACTTGTGAATGTCCGAAGCTTATATGTGTCTTAAAAACGGCAATTGCTAAAAAATGGCTAAATGAGACTATTAAACGTCATCACAACGAACATCAGTCGCCTTTAGCTTAGCGGTAGGGACGTGAAGTCATGTGACCATGCTGTAGTTCCTTTATAGCCTAACGTTAGCTTTCTATTGCTGCCAATTACATTAACGCTTTATGAATCATAAAAGTGGTGTTAATATGTTGAGATAATCCTGCTGAAAAACCCGTTTTAGTAGCATCGTGGGGGTTTGCCACATAGCTCAATTTCTGCAATATTCTAAATCTCATTGCTTTTTGTTGAGGTCACCCCTGCACCACTCTATACTTTCAGGTCACACACACACACACACACACACACACACACACACACACACACACACACACACACACACACACACACACACACACACACACACACACACACACACACACACACACACACACACACACACACACACTTCTACAGTGTGCTGAAGGTGCATCCATTGATTGAGTCTTGTAAGACACACTAAGCTGAATATGGGCTGTTGGTCAATGTCAGGTAGCTTTGAGCGCCTGTCGGCCTACTTTTGACAGTGTGTCTCAAATCGTCAATATTTTTAAATTGGCAGCAGTGAAAGAAGTCATTCTGACTGGCTGTTTAGTTTAAGTGAAACAGTGCAGAAGAAGAGAAATAGACTCAACAAAACAAACAAACGGGTAAATTGAAGAGGGTAAAAAGATTTTTCTTTTTCATGTTCATGTCATCTGTTCATTCTAATGGTCAATCATTTCTACAACGACATGAAGCTTAGTGTTGAGAAAGTGGTTGGAAAATAGTCTACAAAAGCTTCTATGTTTGAATGAATGTATAATAACAACGGCTTGGTTTTTACAGTCCTAGGCTTTCTGGTCCAACCCTTTCCTTCAACACGGGATGGACATTTGCATGATGTATGGGTTTAATGTCAACTGTGTGTACATTAAGTCTGAAATATCACTTAGTGACTTAACATTTGAATCATGACATTTTTTTGAATTTACAACAAGTTGTCATTTCAGATTTTGTCATTTCTGTCTCAAGTTTCCTTCCATAATGATTCACTTTTACAGTAAACAGCCACAGATGTTCTTGAGGTTTCTTCATTTTGCTTCACAGTCAAACCAGAGATAAATATCTAAAGTGGTGCCGCAGCAGAGAGACAATTTAACTTTCACGCCAAGTGGCGCCGAGTTTGTCCCCGCCACGAACCCCTGAACTTCACCTGGGTCGATTTAACCAGATTGAGATCTCTCAATCCTTTCTATTTTCTACTTCTCTATTTGCGGGATTTACAAGAGTATCATATTTAACAAGGGGTGCACCGAAAAAAAGTGTATGTCCGTTTTAAATAGAGCTGTAAACTGACTGTACTCAGGCAGTGTTTCAAACCAAATGTCCCTCAGTGTCAAGCACTGTACACTTAGTGGCACCAAGATTCAGAGTGTGGTTGCTCTTAGTTTAATATTAGAAGCAGTTGAGGCTGTTTGTACATGTATGAATTGGATATTAATGGGTAGAGTGAGATTAGATATGAAGGTTGTGGTTGTGGTGTCCAGGTTCAGCCGAGGTTTAGTGTGCATGCGCCATGTGATTATAACTTTGTGGGTTTGAGTCCAGGTTGCACCTCATTTCCTCCCTGTCTGCCATGCACTTTGCTATCACTCCTCAGTGTATTATGTTTCAAAAAAACTTGGTAAGAAATGCAATAAAAGGAGCTGAATCTGAAGAGTGTTTTGACTGTTGGGCCGAGGCAGCCAAGACGAGGGTGTTTTTTTTCCAGAAACATCTTGTCCCGCAGAGGATCTTTAATGCATGAATTTCAATAAACTACGATCCAAGGGGCGATGATACTTATTGGAAACTGGATCCAAGTTGCTGAGTAATTTCATCAGTGGTGGAAAAAACACTTTGACTCACAAATGTGGGCTATTACTGCAATTGAATTAAACATTTTTAGATGATAAATGGGGAAGGACAAACTACTTGAAATAGCTAGTTGTGGTTCATTAATAGAGCAGCTGCATGTATGTTTTGTTTATTCATGGTGACACATGCTAAATAGGGCAAATGCTGTCTCAATTTGTGTACTTTTGTACTTAAATGTGCTATTTTGAGTGTTAAGGTGCATCCCAATGTCAAGTATGGCAGAATGTGCTATGAGTGCCCAGATGGTGCACTCATAACGTTCAAAAAGTTGAATGTGGAGCCCCGGACGGACACTTCACCCATTCACTGACCACCATCTTGGCTACCTAGCAGTAAAGTTTTGGGTCAAAATGCAATTGTGGTTGCTTCCGTCAACACAGCACAAAACAAATAAAGGCTATGAACGTCTTTTTAAAATTAGATTGTACATTCTTACCACTATACTGGTGTCGAAAAGAAGCCACAATTAATTTTATTTGGTTGTATGCTCCAAACCTTTACAGGGAAAATACACCAGCCATTGGTGAGGTGCTGCCTGTCCCAATAATTACAGCCTTAGCTTTCCATAGACATGCATAGAAACTTGTTGGAGGCCACACTTTGCTGCTACTATGATGTATTTGTCTGAATTACTTCCTGGGGATGTTCTGTAACCAGTAGGCCTAAAAGCGTACTCTTAGTATGCATTGAAAGAAAAGACAGCTGATGAAGACTCAGTGTTCTCTGCCTGCAGGATGTCCACCCTGTGACTCTTCAGAGACCGTTCAATTCTTGCCTGTAGGACACATAAAGAGAGGGGAGTGTACATCAGTGTGTGTGTGTGTGTCTGTGTGTGTGTGTGTGTGTGTGTGTGTGTGTGTGTGTGTGTGTGTGTGTGTGTGTGTGTGTGTGTGTGTGTGTGAGAGATGGGGAGCCAAGGGGTGACTTAGATTGGGACAACATTATCTTCTCAGCCTCACCTGGTAATTGTGCCTCGTTCTGTTCAATCTAACTGTCCATTCCACTTAGTCTCATACACACACAGTGTCACACACACACTCTCTCTCTCTCTCTCACACACACACACACACACACACACACACACACACACACACACACACACACACACACACACATACACGGGTGCAGTTTCACGTACATACACACGTACAAACCTGGTTCAAACTGGTTGAATTGATACGTGTCAGACAAGATAGTACTGCACACAAATAATTTACATAGAATCTATATATGCAAACAATACTCACCTCAAGGCACACACACATTGCCCTCAAGCTGGGCAGCCACACACACACACACACACACACACACACACACACACACACACACACACACACACACACACACACACACACACACACACACACACACACACACACACACACACACACACACACTCTCTCTCGTCACCATGCCCCAGCTCGCAGCGACTGCTCTCCGGCTCACTGCTCCGAGGATGAGGGGCTCCAATTAGCTGGCACTGGCTTTCTACTCTCCCTCATTTCTTTCCTTCTCTCTCTCCCCCCCCCCCCACACTTCCCCCTTTCTCTCTCACTCCCCCCCCCCCCCCCCCCCCCACGATCACCTCGCTCTGCTGTCACAGCTAATCGAGCTGCTACCACCTCCCACCGCTACAGACAGGCCTTGTCACTGCCGCTCGGCAAAGGTCAGAGCCTGGCAATTAAAGCTACCCCACTGGGGGTGAGGACAGGGTTGGGGGAGAGAGGGGAGACGGACAGTAGCAGCGCTGCACTAACCTCTCATCATGATAACCAACAAGATTAGCTGTGGGGTGCTGAGAGCTCGACACACGAAAACACATGCACACAAATGAACAGAATCATTTAAACCTGCATTCTCTCTTATATCCAGCAGGGGGCGAAAATAAGTCAGATTGTGTAGAAGCCTATGAGAAAATGGCTGTACTTCTAAATTCATTTACTACCTCAGGAAACATTTTTCTGGTGAGTTTATGGCCTCAAACACTGGCTTCAAGTCTTATTTATTTGAGCATGATGTTTATTATTTATAACTGATGGTTTTATTCAGAAATAATGTGCATTTCAATTTCTGCAATAAAAAATGTTGAAATATTGCAACAGTCTTTTATCTCGGCCGAGGTTTGCAGGTTTGTGAATCAATAAAAGCCTTAACATCCAATTTCCACTTTTTTATTTGTATTGGGTCCAACTAGCGCTTATTAGACTTCTTGTTCTTTATTGTGTGATAAGACAATTGGCGCCACCTACTGTTTACCTCAATGAACAACTCCTTATCGTTGCATGGTATTGGATGAAAACAACCATTTTCTTTTGCTGTTTTTCTCGAAATTAGGTACAATTGTTCGAAATATATTCAAAATATTGGATAAAAATGTAGCAGGTACCATAATGTCCTGGTTTGGAGGTTGTCTGCATTTTAGTCTTACAATTTGAGATTAAATTAGATATAATAAGATTAGACTACATTAGAGCGTGTTCATATAAATTAATATTACCATTTTTGTCGCATAAATACTTAGCCCCACTCAACCCTAAATGCTAACTGCATCCATTACTTATACAGTCTACCATAAACACACATCTCCCTGAGGTCAGAGGTCAGCTTATTTTAAAAACCCATCTGGGACACACACTGATACAAACACAAAGTTCCAGTGTGATCCAAACTTCCTTATCAACATGAACGTGACCGAGTCTCATTCCTCTGTTTAACAGTCTGCCTGCCTCTGTCCTTGTGCTCCTCACCTCTCCTCCCCTCCTTCTCCTCTCCCTCATGTCTCCCCCCCCCCTCTCTTCCTTCAGCGCTCCTTCACTTCCAGCTAGACTAATCTGTGCCATCGGCCCCTCCTCTGCCATCCGTCAGAGCCCTCACATTGTTTTGACGTCTAGTTAATTCTGGCCCCGATGATTCATCAAACTCTTATTACGGCCCGCTGAAAGCCTCATTTATTGTCCTGATGTATGGTAATGATAGCCCCGCGCCACCGCCTGCCCTGAATCTTAACCAACGCACTTTTGTCCTCTCCTCTCGTCTCTTCGGATCCTTTCTTTCTCTCTCTGTGTGTATATACAGCTCCGGAGAACATTAAGAGACCACTGCAAGATTGTCTGTTTATCTGCTGGCATTAAGTCCCACAATAGCACTAGTGGAGAGGATGCCAACAAACATGAGAGCTGTGATTGTAAATCAGGGTTATACCACCAAATATGGATGTCTGAACTCTTCCTAAGTTAAATCCTTTCTGTCGTGTTAAAAATGTAATATTTACTTGTATCATTCAAGGTGTGAAACCAGCTGTTCTGGCTAGTTTTAATTTATCTTCTGTGCTATTGTGTTATCCTCGGTGGCTTTGCTTTTTTTTGTTGCTCTGTACCCACCCTTTTTGTGTTTCTGTCTCTTCTTCATCCCTTTTTTTCTATCTTTGTCTATTCTTTCCCATTCTGAGCTCTTCCATCAATGCCTCTTTTAATCCCCCGTGATATTGAGAAGTCGGTCATCTCCTGTTCCGTCTCATTCCACCTGTCTGTCCTGTTTTGAAATGAAAAGCCTTGATGCCGCCCGGGACAATATTGGAGCAAAGCCAGATGCTAAATATCACTGTCACGGGCCTTTCTCCACCTGATACGGACACCACCATTCAGAAAAGTCACTCTGCTACCCTGAGAATAGACATTTTACTCCTGCAGCAGATCATCAAATATCGGCGATCTAGAATTACCCCCGCGGCTCTGACACAAAAACAAAACCCTCTTGCTGAATAATTCAGGCTGCGGCAGGATCTTAGGGGCATTAGCCGTCGATGGAGTGCAATAAACGCTGGTGAGAAATCAATGGAGCGAGACTATACCCATTGTCCACAAAGAAAGATCCATCCCTAATGTGCCTGCAGTCGTTTAAGTTGAAAGCTCGGTATTTGTTATGCTGATGGGTGATGTCTTCCTCCCTGATGCTCCAGTTAAGACTTTATGCTGTGAGAGTATACGGAAATAACTAAGACGTACAGCTGTAAAAATGTGGTTCACCCGCTATAGGTTCATCATTGAGCTGTAATACTTGCAAAGGCCAGGACAAACCAAAATTGTTAAATGACAAAAGCTGTCAATATACAAAAGTGTTGGTGGAAAAGTGGGTACATCGATGAAAAGCAAAATCCATCAAAGTGCTAATTAAACACGGTTAATAAACACATTGTGATGTACATGAAGCAAGTTACTTAAAACAGCTCTATATGAAGTAATAAGATTGAAACACTTTTTAAAGTTATATTATTCAGTTTATTTGCAAAGGCTATATAAGAAATAGATGTAGTATAGTGGTGTTTGTATATGAGCTACAGTTTTAAAGCCTTGAGTTGGCATTTTGGCGGTCACCATCTTATTTTTTTTGGAACCAGAACTGATACGGTTGAGTTAAGCAAAGCACACCCGAACTGTAAAAAATGTATGTTTTTAAGTGACCAAAATGTGAATACTTATTTTCATGAACTGAAAACAAACCGTGAAAGGGATGATGTGTAAGACGAAAACAGTAAATCAATCACATGGTAAAGCATACCCAACTTTATCATCTATTTTACTGTAAATGGCACCATGATTTAAAAATTAAATATCATATAGAGTTTAAGGTGACTTGAAACTAGAGATTTAAACCAAACAAATAATTATGAAAATGTTTACTGAGGTATTAAATGTGAGAAGTAGTTTAATTTAGTGGGAAAATGTACTTGTTCTTCGAAGCTCTGTCGGGAATCGATGGCTATTACTTTTCTCATTCATAACTTTCATAATTCCAGAGATATATCCCATAATTCATCATATTTTTAACATGGAAGTCAATGGAGAAACTCTTCAGACTTGAAAAATCTTCATGCGACTTCAACTGCTAACTGTTCCTTCATACTTTCACTCAGAAACCTCATTCCAACTTTAAAATGTTACACATCTTTCTGAAATTATTCGTTTAACACAACTTTAAAATTTGATTCATGCTTTTAGAGATATTAAGCATTGTTCAGACCTTGGTAAAGAGGCCTTCTTCAGATTTTAAAGTGCCTGATGTCACAGCTAGAGTGGAGGACAGATTTTATTTTGCCTTCATATTGTCTTTTAAACCTGCCATAATTCCCAAACCCTACATTCCTGAGACATAATTGTTCATGACAAACGTAGGAAAACATCTCGTAGCTTGAAAAATTAAATAAAATTAATCAAAGAAATTAAACAAAATGCCTTTTGAGGGCATGAAGTGACAACAACTTTCAACATGTCTCAATTAAACCCCATTGTAAGTTCAGCCTCATCTTTCCCCACCACAGCAGCCGCAAACCTTTAGTTAATCTGCCAAAAAGGCCACATTATTGACCCGAAAGTACACAAAAAGCACACTTCAGATGCTCAAGTTCCTTGACATGCTTCACGCTTTGAAATTTCACCGATATCTGTTACGGTTCTTCAACAAAACGTTCACATGTAAGAGGTTAATCTCTCATTCAGAACAATGAAAATGCTCTCGTCTCACTGATTACTGCACATCACCATGGAAACCTTTGATCTCTGGACACGTCGTTAGCTCAAATATAAACACCTGTGTCATGGAACACGATGATGTCATAACTCCAACTGACATGCTCAGAGCAGCAGATTTCAGATAATGGTTAACACAGCTCTACATCAAATCTGATGTTACGTAATGTGGTGTTACTATGACAACGCATCCCTCTCCATAAAACAGCAGCAGTTAGAGCCTCCAGAAAAACGCGATCCTGCGATCGCAGAATTTACCGCATAATCAGCAAAATGGCGCAGATTTTTAAAAGGCCGCATATTTATCAAAAGGCCGCATAATCCCTGAATTTTTCCACACAAAGTTTAGTAAAAAAAAAGTTAACTCGTCTTGACCTGAAGTAGTGATGATGATGACGTGACGTCATCAGCTCGCGCATCACAGAAGGTAAACAACACCGTAGAGTAAACTTGTGGAACTCACACGACGAACATTTCTGCTAAAGACCGGGCAAAGCAGTACCCCGATGTCTTTCACGAAAGAACTATTCTGCACCCCGTGCAACTGTGTGTTGGAGCATACGTCTTAGAGAAAATCAACGGTGACGACCCACTTTGATTCATTCAAACATTCGAAAATGCTTTCTGCTGCTGCGGACAAGAAAGCCAAACAACTCACGTTCACCGAGGCATCAACCTCCAAGACCCTTTCGAGGGCTACAAGAAACTAAGTGAGTAGCCTACAAGATTGAAGCTGTTCAGATAACGAACGAGTAAATGAAAACAGAATGAGGCGGAGAAGTGTGTGTGTGTGTGTGTGTGTGTGTGTGTGTGTGTGTGTGTGTGTGTGTGTGTGTGTGTGTGTGTGTATGTGTGTGTATGTGTGTGTTTGTGTGTGTGTGTGTGTGAGAGAGAGAGAGAGAGTGTGATTAAAATAGCCCCATTGCTTTTACAATAAATAAACATTGAATGTGTTTAATTGAATAGGAAAGGGGTTTAACGTTAGTGGCAGGTTGTGTGTGAGAGAGAATAAATAAGACAGCCCAATATTTTAAAAAAAATCGTTTTTTTTTCGCAACTTTCCGCATAATCAAGGATTTTAGCCCGCATAATCAAGGATTTTTGCCCGCGTTTTTCTGGAGGGTCTAAGCAGTATTCAGTCAATTATGGGGTGTCATCATATGCCGTTTCCATGGAAACGCATCCGTCGCCATAAAAGACGATGTCGCTATAACTCCTATGAAAATGTTCAAAAAGTGCTCAAACTTCACATGTGTGCTAACAGTCCAGCCGCGATTATTATTCTCTATTTATTTATAGAAGGACCATGCATACAAAAACATTAATCTCAGCAAAGAGAAGAGATGCAATATGCCAGATTATAGCTAATAGCTAATTTCCATCTGTGGTCCTCGTGAAGACATCTACGGGACAGTTTTGAGATTTCTTCAAATGCTTTTGCCATGGCAACACAATGCTCACCATGAAACACGGTTTTCTTATAACTTCAGTGAAAATGCTCCAAACGGCCCAAAACTTTACAGGTTTGGTAACAATCATTCGCCATCAAGTTAGTTCAAAAGTTTCAAATATTCTGCTGCTTTTCCAAGCCTTTTTACATTCTTTTCTTCTCTCATCACACATTCAAGCCCCCAGTGTTCATGTATCATTTCAATCTAAATTATTCACTTTCTTCTTAAACATTACATTTCAGCATAGCAGTTCCCACTAGCAATTTCTTCAGGAATTGCATTCTCTAGTTCTATACAATCAGACTTTAGTGCAAAAATGAAATCCACCTGCTGAATATTAGAATCTATCTGGGGAAAACTACAAAAATGAAAAGGTTGGACATTATCTCGAACAAATG
>NC_136909.1:9335190-9347690 GCF_949606895.1 Notothenia rossii | reverse complement strand
TACACTTTTTAAATATACTTTTTAATCCTCATGCTTGGGGATGGTATCAAGTTTTCCAAGTCAAAAGACAAAATAAGTTGTCAGTGTTAATTCTAGTCTTTGATTTTGTCCAGTCGAGTTTAAAGTCATCAAGTTTGTAACTCGATTTTCACCTCTGTCTATACATTCTTCTTAATGTTGTTTGTTTGTTTGTTTGTTTGTTTGTTTGCTTGCTTGTTCGCCATGTAAAGTGGCCTTGGGTCCCTTGAAAGGTGCTATACAAATGTCATCTATTATTATTATTATTATTATTATTATTATTATTATTATTATTATTCGTCCCTGTCCAAGATACTGGAAATCCTGGGTGTGGGCATCAGAACTGTGTTCATTCTTGTGTGTGTTGTGCTTTAAGACTGTTTGCATGAATGCATCAAATGAAAAATATCATGTTTAGTCAAATATAATGATATTTACAGAGACTGACATAGAGGTACATATGTTCTGGGTTTGTGGCCTCAACTCTCTCTCTCTCTGTTTCCATTGTCTCCAGTTTAACTTAAATTCAGTATGCATTACAGGCATATTAAACTGGCCACACAGTACACCCAAAACATTTTAACACAATTAAAAAGCACATACAAATGTTATGTAATGATAACCACCTGTTCAACTTGATTGACCTCACAATGCTGTGTATTGAGACTCTTCTATGCTGGGGTACTTGAGTTCTGCAGTGTTTTTGGTGAAAGAATATGCAGGAATGTACAACATTGAAACCTGGAGAGCAAAGCTAAGTGATTATTTTCCTCTCTGTCTCTCAGTTTTCTGTTCTGTGTTATGAGTTTTCTCCTCAGTGCTGCCAGTGTTATTCTTCATCTCGTGCCGAGTTAATACCTCCAGGGTTAATAAATGAGAACTGACATACACACCGAGGTTTTGGCTCGACACAGGGTGGACTCTGATTAAAATCATTTGTTTGAATTTGCCGTTTTTCAGCACTAACTTTCTGACAAGGCAAAGATGTAAAGTTGGTGTGAGATGGTTCATGGTAGTGTGGTTTGTAACATAAGATTCACACTGACTATCAGTATCCTGGTTTTTGCATTGCCCCTGACAAATAAACAAATACACCCGAGCTTATGCAGAGCGCAACACAAATGATACATTTCACAGGAGTTGGATGGTGAGTTTCAGACTTCAAAGGCGTTCTGAAGTTGAAAGTTGAGGTGCCAGTGTTTGGACTAATCCCTAACACAGGAGCTCCAACACCACAGTGATCCAGACTGATTAATCACGCCTGCAGTTTAGTTGAAATAAACAATATTTCGTGTGTTTCATTTATCAGTTTCAGAGGTTTCATTCCTCTGCAGCCCACCCTGCCTCGACGCCTGGCTCTCTGTTCACCCATCGTGCTGCCAGAGGCCCCGTCGGCCCCTGCAATGGAAAGCAGATGGCCGGCCCTCTGCAGTCCAGGAGAGGAAACTTCTCATTCGCCATCATCCATCATCGGGAGGGAGGAGAGGGGGAGGAGAGGGGGAGGAAAGACAGAGCAACGCCTGACACCCGACGTCTGGCCTCTTTCAAACGCCTTCGCATGGCACATTCATGGCTCGCACTCGCACTCGCACTCACACACACACACACACACACACACACACACACACACACACACACACACACACACACACACACACACACACAGCAGTGAATATATTCTGGCTCACGTTCCTGTTTCTTGCCTTTCATTAGTGGTATTATTCTTCTCAGCGCTGGGTGAAACCTGTGAAAGGTCTTTTCTGGTTGTTCTCCCCACCAGATTTTCGAAATAAAAATGTGTGACATTCAACAAAATAAGGAAAATGTTACTCGGTAATCCCATGTTTTCAAAGAACTTAATGACCTTTCAAAACTAGAAATACTACTAGGAGGAAATGTCTTTTTAATATTCATATTCATATTATTGTGTACTATTCATTATAGTCATTATAGCGCCATTTAAATAAATTGAGATAGAGGTTGAAAGACAGAGATCGAGATTTTGTGTTTCCATCCACCGCACGCTTAATAAAACCATAAAAAAAGAAAAATATCACAAAAGTGTTTCTGCTTAGCTAAGGAGAAAAGTAAGTAAAGTGAAAATGCAAAAGTGTAATGCAAACAGAAAATATTCTCCTAATGTTGCCGCATTGAGATCCCATAAAGACATGAAATAAACTTATATTTACATCCAGTTTTCTGCATTGCTTTTATATTGTTTGAGGTTTTTTAATTACTTACATCTCTTGCGACTATCTTAGAGGTGACAAGATATCCTTCCCCATCTGCAACATTTGATAAGAGTAGAAAGACAAGAAGGAGTAGAAGCAGATGATGAAGAGTGTGAGTAATGTACCTGACAGCTGAGGGTCATTAATCACTGTCAGACATGAAAAGAGGAGGGAGGACGAGTAGGAGGAGGCATTTGACGTGGCAATACACACACACACACACACACACACACACACACACACACACGCATGCACGCACACACACACACACACACACACACACACACACACACACACACACACACACACACACACACACACACACACACACACACACACACACACACACACACACACACACACACACACACACGTGCCCTCTCTCCTACACTCATTCTTTCACAGACCTCCTGTGTCCTTCAGTTCCATTCAATTACTCTGCAGGACAGATGAACATTTTTCCAGTAACTCCAAAGTGGGCTGGGATAAAAACAATAAAAGAAAAAGCAAAGATTTAAACACACACACACACACGCACACACACGCACGCACACACACACACACACACACACACACACACACACACACACACACACACACACACACACACACACACACACACACACACACACACACACAGCGTTGCTCATGCTGATGCCAGAGGCCCCTGATGTGTGTGAGCCGCTGACACTAATAAGGGCTGCTGAAGGTTTTTGACTCAGCGCTGCACAGAGGGACGGCCATTCACAGGCTGTCAGGCTGCAGGAGGCCCGACAAAGAGCCGCAGAGTGTGGCTCTCCCACAAAAGGGATGTCTACAACACAGGGACTTCAAATCTCAGGCATGCAGGAGCACACACAAACCTACACACACATCCATGTCCGCCCTGTTTGCATTGGGACAGCAGCTGGCCTGTCCGACTGTCAGTCACAGTGATGAGACCGATCACAAACGTCCAAATTCTGTCCTCCCAAACAAGTAAAAGCAAAGAGCTGTTTTCTTCTTTTAGACTACTACAAATAGAGAAAACAGATCATTCCCATCATTATACCCAGATATGTGAAACCTCAAAGCCCAACAATCAAAGTGTATAACTCCTGTCTCCTAAAATAAGATACAACTTTATTAGTATCAAAATAATTTATTTTGCAAGACAAAAAATTACAAAAACATAGAAGATTACAAATAATGAATATAAATATATATATGTATCTAACAATAGGTGAAGTAATTATAATTATAATAAAATAACGATAATGTCGTATAAAACATAATAATACAAAAACAATTTGTATTATGCATGGCATTGAAAGTAATATCGGCAAGTATGACTTTATTTACATTGTCAACATTTTACAATTGCATATCTCATTTGCAACATCAACATGTTTAGGTAAATGCATTGTTAATGAACTGGCAAGTTACAAAACATATTAATACAAAACAAAAAGTTAATTGACAATGTTTTCAATTATTTGTTTTATTTATTTATCTGCTTATAGTAACTGCAGCAGTATTGCGCTTAGGTACGTTTCTCTACAATCCTAGTTGGGTTTACATTGGACTTAATTGAAACCTAGGAAGTGAGACCAATGTTTTAAATGAATGCATGTAAGCAAAAATACAACTGATTTAATTTATACATAGAACCTTTGTAAGAAACTATTATAAGTTTGATGTACTGGTGTCAGGGCCTTTTGGCTATGTTCTGATCACACTGCAGTAAAGTTTATTTAATTTACGGCTGCCTCTTTGGTCCCTTTTCACTAAATTCAACCAGAAGGAGTCCATCATGATGGCTTGTATCCAGAGACCACAGCTGGCCTCCCAGACACTTCCCAGAAGTCCACAGCTGGCAGTGTTAAAACCGTAAAGTATGCATTACAGACTATATAATTGTGCTTCTTCTTTCTTATTACATATCCACTCAGTGTTTGGTCATTTTTACACCGAAAATGAAGAGAAAAGCGCTTACACGGACAATCAGTTTAATTTCCATATTTGACATATCCCTGTCATCATCAATCCTTATTAAGAGATCCAATGATGATGTCTATTATCGTGCAATTTAAATGCATTTCATTGCCGTGAGGGCGTTCTTTTCTGTGATTATGGGTTATGAGGGTGCTGTTGATAGACATTTTCAGCATCTCTATAGTACTCATAATGGCGCTGAAGAATGCCCGTGTGGGTGTCGTGGGAATTTAAGAGCACAATGCTTACCAGAGGGTTGTCTGAAATGTTTCCTCAAGTTTGTACATGCAGAAGAATAGAACACCAGACACAGCTGAGTCTCTGCCTCCCACAAATAAGCACACTAAACAATGTGGAGTGCTAAAGGTCCTCCTGATTACATAGACAGTCTTTTAACAACTCAACCAAACCTTTAAAACATCATTTATGAAGACATACTTCCAGCTTCAGTGGTGCAGATTTGAAGCTGGGATTTTAGCCTTTGCAGACCATTTACATGCAGAAAAAACTTTATGACACATTACAGGAAAGGGAAACCCCAAAATAGAATAAAAGGGCCCCTCTAACATGGCTTATAGGGGTTTAGTTTACACTTTGACATGCAGGGGTTAGGGATCAAACCACCGACCACTCCACAACGTGAGTCAAAGTTGCCCCAAACATATAGATGAACGAGATGGAGGTTGCTCTGGCAGCTCAGAGTTTCTCCGCCCCGGTTAAGTGGTTAGCCTTGAAAACAGACTGATGTGGGTTTACTAAGTTTGATCTGGTGGAGATACTTAAAAGGTTGAGTGTGCACATTCATGTGTTTTGAGAAAGAGAGAGAGAGAGGTCTGTAATTCCTCACATCGGAAGGTTTGAATGTGGCTTCCTTTAAAAGAGAGTTCTCTTAAGCCGCTTCAGAGTGTTAGGAAAACAACCAGCTGTCAAAGAGGTATTGATGAGGTGTGGGAGGAGAGGAAGGAGGTAAGAAGCGATCGACTGAGGAAGGTGAGAGGAGACAGGGCGGTTTGGCGCTCTTAAAAGAGATCCGGACTTTGAAGACAATTCTCATAATGCCAACCTGTGGAGTTACAACTTTTGGGATTGTTAAATGATGCCATGGGGCCCCACAAATTATTTTAACCCCTTCACGTACATTGGCAAAGAATTGTCTGTGAATCAGGGAGTCCATTCTCCAAACATTTACTTATTATGTACATTTGAACAGGCCTTATTTAAAAAAAATGGTCCTAAAAGTTTAAAATACACTAAGAGCCAACAGGTGATCCGGGTCGTTTCATTTACCACTGAGCAACTTGTCATCCTTGTTACTTTTCCCCCAAAATGATTAACTACCCTTTCACCAGGAAAACAATATATATATATATATATTATAAAAAACACAAAAAAATCTATTATTTTATTTACAAAAAGGTGAACAAGAAACATCATTGTACAAAGAAATAAAAATTTGAATATGACAAATTAGTGTGGAAAAGTGTTTACAGTTGATCTGAATTCAAAGTGGCCGTAATGCGCCGTTTTCAGGGTAAATATTGAGCAGGAATGTACTAAATTGTCAGAGGAACGTTCACTATTTATAATGCAATAAAGATTATAAAGGGTCACACAATTGTTAACAGACCGAGCATGCTCAGGATGTTCTGGGATGGATGTGCAATGGACTGCAGTGGAGGTCTATATAAAAACACAGAGGAAGAGCCAGAGAATGCACACTCCCTACTGGGTGGCAGACAGACCCAGAGACGGATCATCTGTCTCCATTATGGTCTGCCTACAAATCGTCTACATTTCCCCTCTTCTCCTCTGCTGCCCACAAGCTCATGAAGCTAGCTTTTTCATGCTGCTTTTGGCAAAAAAAGGGAGTGAGCGAGACATCCAGCGAGGTGTATTGTGGGTGGTCGGAGGTTGTAGGAACCAATGCATACAGACACACACGTACAGAATATATTCAGTTTCAACGGGGTCTACCACAAAACTGCTATTCTTACCAGAATGATCCATGTGCAGCTGAATAAATGCAGCGGAGGGATAACACGCAGCTGGGATGTCTGCACTTCCCATGAGCCTCTTCTCTGGTCCTGAGGTCGGAGGGGTGTTTGTGCTTCTCGTGCACATTTCAGACGGTTTCTGTCATGGTGTAATGGAAGTATGTGTTGAAGTGAAATTTTAGTAAGTGGTTTGGTTTTGAACAGAACATTCACTCCATTAAGTCAAGGATTAGTTTGACATACTTGTACTTTACTTGAGTATTACCATTTTCTGCCACGTATATTTCTGAAACGCCTCCATTGGACTCTTTACTTCAGTAACATAATGACATCACTATGTAACACTCCCGCTTCTATTGGATAGCGCTCCAACACATTGTACGTGATAGGCTAGGGGGCCGTACACCTTTTAGCAGTGGACCAATCACAACAGAGCCGGCCAGCTAACCAATCAGAGCAGACTGGGCTCTGGTTTCAGACAGAGGGTGAAAAGAGGTGATGCAGCACAGACAGTAAAGTAGAGACACTACATACTGATATACACCTGAACATCAGCAGGAGAGGACTTTTTAAAGTAGAGACACTACATACTGATATACACCTGAACATCAGCAGGAGAGGACTCTTTAAAGTAGAGACACTACATACTGATATACACCTGAAGATCAGCAGGAGAGGACTCTTTAAAGTAGAGACACTACATACTGATATACACCTGAACATCAGCAGGAGAGGACTCTTTAAAGTAGAGACACTACATACTGATATACACCTGAACATCAGCAGGAGAGAACTCTTTAAAGTAGAGACACTACATACTGATATACACCTGAACATCAGCAGGAGAGGACTCTTTAAAGTAGAGACACTACTTACTGATATACACCTGAACATCAGCAGGAGAGGACTCTTTAAAGTAGAGACACTACATACTGATATACACCTGAACATCAGCAGGAGAGGACTCTTTAAAGTAGAGACACTACATACAAATATGAACCCGAAAATAAGACAAACAGGTCCTCTCTAATTTAATCAAACACTGAAAAAGTTCAGTGCTCGCAATATTTAATGCTGAAGTGAATTCAGTTAGCTTATTGGAGGGAGTTGATTTGTTTGATTTGTGTCATGGTCCTTGAGTCTGTATGTAGTGGGAATCATTTCTGGTTGCAGTTGCATTGGAAGTGACGTTCTCTGACTTCATACCACAGGGTTTATACAGGAGCGACAGACGAGCCTCTGCTTATGAAATCAGACCTGGAGGTTGTGAACTCAGTGCAGAAACTTGGTCACATGCACTCCATTGTACACTGTTGGAATGTGATGTTCATTTCCTGTAGAAATATAGATGATTGGCTGCGTGGTACGAAGGGATGCAACGTAGGCCTCAAAACACACACTGACAGCGAGTAGACTTTAAGCGTTTCAGTACGGCTGTTGTTGCCGCGAGCAATTACAGCGCCTTATCTAACAGTGAGGATAATGAGGTTACACAGAGAGCAAATTCTATCATGTCGGCATAATGAGATTTGGACCCGTGTCTCACGTCCTGGGGTCGAGGACACACACACACACACACACACACACACACACACACACACACACACACACACACACACACACACACACACACACACACATACACACACACACACACACACACACACACACACACACACACACACACACACACATACACACACACCACACACACACTTCTTATCTACCCCACCTCGCATCTCTGTCTGATATTCAGGGGAAATTGCACCCAGGCTCAGTGTGTGTGATGCAGTGTGTGAATGACTGAGGCTCCCCCTCTGTTCCTCTCCCTCTCCCCCCCCCCTGTCCCCCCCTTCATGTTCTCCAACAACCCCACCACCACTTCTGACAGGCCGTTTGATTTATGACTCCAATTCCCCAGCGCAGACACATAGACGCAGGCCACACTCCGACTATATGTATGTATTTTAGTTTCTCCCCTCTCCTAGGATTCACTTCTCTCTCCCTCTCCCTATCTTTAGCTCCGTCTCTATCAGTTCCTCTGTTCTCTCTCTCCTTCCTTCAAACACACGCACACAAACACACACGCACATCTTGGGTGTGGTGATTGATTATCCTAGCAGGACTGTCTGGTGTATTTTTGATCCTTTTGAAATGTAATCTGTGTGAGCAGTACAGGGAGTGTCTCGTGCACACACACACACACACACACACACACACACACACACACACACACACACACACACACACACACACACACACACACACACACACACACACACACACACACACACACACACACAAAAACACACACACTCAGGAGTTGGAGGAGAAGTTTGGAGAATAGCAGTGCAAGCAAGAAGTGTTGGGGCTTTTTGGCACCATATTTCAAGTTGGACACATCAACAACTTAATCAAAAGTTAGCGAGTAAAATGGGAACAACTTGGAAAAGCACAGTATGCAGCTTTGTGTACAAGGAAGGCTGAAGTCTCTGACAGCACCAGGACTGAATCTGGACTCAGAATACTCACAAACTTTCCCTTGGGATAATTGGTTAGGACTGTGAATGAGTTGTGTGATTTAAGGCCAGAGCTTTTGGTCGATTATGAAAACCAAGTTGAAGTGATTCCACCGTAAGGGAGCATGTTTTAAGGAATATGTTCTGCCTTCATTGGATTGGAGGACAGCTGCAGACACATAGTGTCAAAGTGGATAGAGAGATTTAAACAAGGACTCAGCTTTGCTAGACGATCCATCCTCGTGTCTCTGACTGCAAAACAACGTGCTTTTAAACTCAACATTATTTTGTGAAGTAAGCTGTTCACATCTCACATGCATTTTCACAGCTACTGTAGAAAGCAGAAGTTGCACTAAACTGAGAAAACAATTGTGACATTTTCACCCAACATTTTTACTTTACGCAAGAAGCCATGGTGTGAGTAACATAATGTCCACACATGTATAGTAGTATGTGTTGATTTTGTATTGTATTTGAATTGTAATCCTGCTAATAATCCACATTTTTCTAACTGTATTTATAATATCATTGATGATGTTGTTTTGTTTTGAAACAGAAACTTTTTTCTGCATACTAATGTCCTAACGCTGTTCCATTTAATCATGATATTAATAATGCATTTTATTTATAGAGCACTTGTTACTCAAAGACACTTTACAGATAAATATTAAAATTCATAAATCAATTATAAAAAGAACACACCTAAAGTATAAAACACACCTTAATAATTGCACATAAAAGCAGTTCTGAATAGGTGAGTCTTGATTAGAGAATTGAATGAGGACATATCGGTGCAGTCACGGATGTCCTGTTACTCTAGATATGGCAGTGCATGAATAATAACATCTATTTAAACATGTACATGCATGGCAACACACAGGCAGAAAGAAGACAAAGCTTCCTTCTTCACAATCTCTGTCTCCACTGTATAAACTAACCAGCAACCAGCTGAGGTCTTTAATCATTGTCTCCCTCCTCAACCTGAAATGTGTCTCTGCTCTTGTAATAAATGAAATGATAGAGCACTATGTGTGTGTGTGTGTTTGTGTGTGTGTGTGTGTGTGTGTGTGTGTGTGTGTGTGTGTGTGTGTGTGTGTGTGTGTGTGTGTGTGTGTGTGTGTGTGTGAAACACCTATCGATGGCTGATCTGTGCTCAGTCCCGCAGGTCATCGATCACACGCAGGCTCTCATCCATAATGGGCCCTATATCTGTCCGTCTCTCAGCGGGGGACGCAGACCTCAAAGAGACGTACATGGATCAGACACAAAAGGGACCATTACACACAACCTTATCAATACTCTCTACTGAGAAACTACTTTTCTTCCTCTCTCAAGGGAAGACTTTGCTGTCTGCCCAATTAGTGAGAGCCAAAGCCGTTGATAGGCTCTGGCATGGTTTGTACGATCAGAATAAGCAGTGGAATTAGATTTATTCTGTCTTTCTTTATCATGTGGGAATTGTCACACTCTCTGTTTTTAAAGTGAAACTAACGCCTCCTTTTTCTAACTGAGAGAAACACCCACCAACACCTACTGAAATCTGGCTTTTGTCTTCAATGGGAATGTTTACAATCGGCATTCATTCCCGTGACAAATGACTCTGCAGTAGTGACGATATCTATCGATTTCCTGTTGGACACGGCCATCTTTGACCCTTTTCCGGGCTCAATGTGAGGAGTTTAATTAAATATATAGCAAACAAAATCATCATTTATGAACACACCAAAGTTATAATTAATAAACTCTCAACATTACCCATTCGGTAAATGCTCTCTTGCACTTATGCACTTTCTACTAACACTTACCGTAAGACCTTTGCACTTTATCTTATACAACTGTGGATAAGATAAAGTGTCCATTTCCGGATATTGCTGTGATTTTTCTTTTCCTGTTGCGTTGTTATGTCTTCGGTTGCAGTTTATTGTAGTCTACTGCAAGTCCAATTTCTTCTAATGGGACAATTAAGAAGAACTGAACTGAACTCTCCTCAGAGCCATCAGACTCTATTGACAGAATCAGTCATTTAACCGCGCTGATTGTAGTCAAACAAACTCCATATCAAAACTCTCTTTGTCTGTATACTTCCACTGTTTCAACAATCACCAGCCCTGGTTAGAGAAATAGAAAGAAATGCTATATTATAAAAGATATTTAAAAAAAGGAACCCCCACAAGAATGAGATGCTTTTTACTAACCCTGCACACAGTCTATTTATACAGCATGATATGAGATAAAAATAGGAAGCCATTTAAAAAATATTAAATAAATGTAAGACAATTCAAACGACATTCAAAATGTAGAAAAATCAGGAAAGACTCACAGATAAAAGGAAGTTTTGAAAAGAGAATTAAAACCCTCCTATTGTCTTTGTTTCCCCCCCCTTACTGTACTTTGGTGTTCGCGGTCAAATTTGACCGGTCCTGTTTTAACTTCTATTACATTAACACAACAACCATTAATCATCACCAAATTTCATTTAACACCCTTTCAAACTGTACATATTGTATCAGACTACTGGTATACATGAACAACTGCAGTAAATATACAAAGAACAGACACTGAACATGTATTGCGTGTGCCAGGTGTGATCCATGTGGGGGGATGGGCACATAAGAGCGGGAAATGTGTCAAATTGTTCTGTGTGTGTGTGTTTGTGTGTGTGTGTGTGTGTGTGTGTGTGTGTGTGTGTGTGTGTGTGTGTGTGTGTGTGTGTGTGTGTGTGTGTGTGCATGTGTGTGTGTGTGTGTGTGTGTGTGTGTGTGTGTGTGTGTGTGTGTGTGTGTGTGTGTGTGTGTGTGTGTGTGTGTGAGTGTGTGTGTGTGTGTGTGTGTGTGTGTGTGTGTGTGTGTGTGTGTGTGTGTGTGTTTTATCTGATCCAGATGGTTACTAATTCCTTTTCTTTATGGCGGTCATTTTTGACCGGGAACACCATGGGTGTTGCAAAGTTGACTAAATCATCCAACATTCAATGAAAGTGGTGATCAGCAATTGTATATGTTTAAATGTCCACTGTGAAGGATATCATGAAGCCTTAATGCAATCGAATGTAAAACTAAAAAGTTATGATTGATGAAAGTAGTAAATCGGTCAAATTTGACCCGAAGACAACAGGAGGGTTAAATGACAGATCACAGATTCAGTCAATCAGATTTCCTCTAGTTAACCACTTTTGCCTTTGCCTTTACTTATGGCGATTGCGCTTATACATTGTTCAAATCAGTTATGAACATTATCTTGATTTAAAATAATGTACGTATAAGTATCATAAACGTGTGTTTGCCATAGATCTTATTTTGTACAATCAAGTAAAATCCATTGGAAAAATCCTATTGGCTTTATGTTGAGTGACCCACTGCGATGCTAGCTTTCCGTTTGTCATCCCTGCAGATTTTACATCGAATAAACAGTCTGGCATGTTCCTCCCCTGTCTGTGTCCTGCTGTTATCCCATTGATCACACAGTGCATGCTAAAGGGCTAGTTTGAAGCACCAGAGAACACTATTTATGACAGCATGAGGATGATTTCAGTGTTCATGCCTGTTGACCAAATCCCTGGGAGTATTCCTTTGACATTCCCAACAGCAGACACTCCCCTATAACATTTCCACGGTGGAGTTTATATGTTTCTGTGATCTGCAGAGAAGGACAGATTGTGACAGTGATAATACAGACAGAGGCAGACTGTCACACAGATGATGATCTATAGTCCACCGCAGATATTTGGACTGTACATAATCACACAGTCTCACATACAACTGGTTTAC
>NC_136909.1:9310190-9330190 GCF_949606895.1 Notothenia rossii | reverse complement strand
AGCAGCTCCACGTCCAACACCAACAGACAAGTATCCAGACACAATACATGAAACACAAACAACAAACATTTAACATAACAGCACAATCAGTGAGAGAGAAGCTGCTCAAAGAGCCTTCAGCGTGCATTTGATCTGATTTAGCTCTGTGTTTACTGTGAGGATTGACTGATGCACAAAGGATGCTTCAGTCTGACCTTATTGAATGGTGGGACCCTGTATCTCCGATTAGATGGTAGCAGTTCATATTCACTGTTCAGAACATGGTTTGGGTCAGAGATGATGTTGTTGGACAGCCTCACTAGGTTGTTATGATGATAATTGTCCGGACTGACCATCATTTAAGAGAAACTCATCTTGGCCTCCATCTGAGTTTAATCTTGTTTTTAAATGTCTTTCGATGAATTTGAAGTGTAAAAACCTTAATGTTTAGATATGTGCTCGATCTCATGCACGTTCACAGTAAGAAAGTATGCATCATAGGCAGAATACATAAACATTTACAGCTGTAAAACCAAGACAATAGGCTGAAAGATGCTAAAATGCTTTTGGGTTTCTCACTATCAGCGAAACTGTTTACACCTTTCAACAATCCTTTTCAAGCTAAACAAAATGTGTAATCATTACATACAGCTTGCAGTGTCACAAAGGATAATCAACGATCACCTTCTGAGCCATTAGCCTTTATCTACACACACACACACACACACACACACACACACACACACACACACACACACACACACACACACACACACACACACACACAGAGGTAATGACGGATGGATCTGCCCACTCTTTTTCCTCTGTGCTCTGCTAGCCTAACGATATTCCCATTATTCTCCTCTCTAAGCAGTTTGTATTCACTCTGAAGTATCCGCTGTCTTGAGTCTGTACATTAACAGAGCTCAGTTAATGATCATGGACTGACGGGGGGGTAGTTAGTAAGTTAGTGCTCTGACATGTTGGGAATGCATACATTGTGACTGAAAGGCAAAAGGCAGTGGGTTGGCACTTTCAATTTCAATTGTCCATGTGACAAATATTCTTCTTTCTATTTGTTTGCAAAGTCTTTCAGCAGTCCAGGTGGGATTGAAACGCATACAACGTTCTTTATAAAAGTCACATACGCCCTTAAATCACGAGGCCTAATTTCCACAGCATGGTTAAGCAGAACACTATTTTTAGGAGAACTGCAGTCGGTAAAAATTGCGTTTGTGTGCAGGATGTCCTGTGTTGCATGGGAGATTTTACTCTGACCATTTAGCTATCAGGATCCCGGCTTTCGGTCTATTTCTTTTTATTTGATTCTGCTCCTTTCACCTGATGACAACAAGTTTTGCCATGATCATTTTTCAAAGTGTTTGTTGTTGTAATCCACATTTTGGCCACAAAAGCCTGAAGTGCACTATCACATGCTCTGAGCACTTGGTTTTTCTTGTGTGCTACCAGGTGATTTGAAATGGTATCCATGCAGTCTTCACACAAGGTCAATATATTGTCTGTTAGCACATTGTTTATGTTTAAGACAGACTTTAATGAGATGACTCCAACTCCAATATCTTATATTGTAAAGTATTATAGTCAAAGATTCAAGGGTTTTATTGTGATGTGCACAAAGCATAGTTGTTGTCAATGAACACTTGAAGTCCCAGGCTCCTCCAACAAACATGGCAACATTCAATATACTTAAAACATTAAAGAGAAACAAAAACATTTTTTAAATGTGAATTGAAACTCCCTATGTGCAGTTAACTGTTAACACAACTTACACAAAAGCATCTGCAACCCATTAGCTGTCTGTATATTTTTTATGACACTACTTTAATTTATTTACTTGAAAAGTCAGGCTAAAAAAAACCCCACCCTCACCATCTGATTGGCTGGAGGAAGCAATGTACCGTAACCTTGTTTAACCCCAGTTTAGCAAAGCATAACTCGTGAGAGGCCGGCGGGGCCAAAGACGAGTCTGTCAGACGATGATTGGGTATAAAACTGTTTGTCTTTGCGAGTCGAGATTCCTTTATGTTACTCTGGTGCCAGAGAGGCAACAGGGGACGGGTGTTTACAGTGATTTAAAGCAGAAAAACAGCACGGCTACACAGGCCTCTATTGACGGATGCCAAACCCAAAACTAGCAAGGCCTGGATTCTGTCAGCAAACACACTGACAGTGAGAGCTGACAGGGATACACACACACACACACACACACACACACACACACACACACACACACACACACACACACACACACACACACACACACACACACACACACACACACACACACACACACACACACACACACTGTGCCAATACACAATCTGCACAAATCTCACCCCATGTAGAATTTTAGTGTGCAATCATCAAAGCACCATTAAATCAGAAGTGACTGCCAATAAAGGGAGGAAATTGCGGGCAGGGATTACGATGTTTGCATGATAAGGGGTGTGTGTGTGTGTGTGTGTGTGTGTGTGTGTGTGTGTGTGTGTGTGTGTGTGTGTGTGTGTGTGTGTGTGTGTGTGTGTGTGTGTGTGTGGGGAGGGCGAGGGGATGTAATGGGGGGGCGTCACAAGATTTATGTAGCATTTACTGTGGAGCAAGTCGTAAAGTGTAATTACAGGGGGGGTGGACACACCGCAGAGCCACTGCCCGGCAGGCAGACTGGCAGGAAGGCAAGGAGACAAGTGACCACGCTCTATTCATCCTCACTGTCTCTGTCCCTTCTTCTCTCTCTCTTTATCTGTCTGTCTCTCTCCAGATCCAGGACCATAAATCAGCTGCAACAGGTCCAAGCTCCTGTCAAAACAGCTGAGCCTCCTGACATCTAGTGCTTCATGGGAACCATAAAGTGTGGGCGGCGACTGACCCAAACAGAAGGGCAAGGCAAGGCAAGTTTATTTATATAGCACCTTTCAACACAAGGCAATTCAATGTGCTTTACAAAAATGAAAGACATTCAGACAAAGGCATTTAAAAACAGTCATTAAAAAGAAAAGATAATAAAAGAAACATTAAAAGAAAAAGTAAATGAATAAAAAGTTACAGTGCAGTTTAAGATATGAATAGTTCACACAGAAGTTC
Organism: Notothenia rossii; assembly: GCF_949606895.1. NCBI lineage: Eukaryota > Metazoa > Chordata > Actinopteri > Perciformes > Nototheniidae > Notothenia > Notothenia rossii. Next base: position 9,327,109 of record NC_136909.1, on the reverse strand, counting down.
CACTTTACTGATGAACACAACAGCTCAGTTTCAATTAAAAGCAGCGACAAAAAGAAAAGTCTTCAGCCTGGATTTAAAAGTAGTCAGAGTTGCAGCGGACCTGCAGGTTTCTGGGAGTTTGTTCCAGATATTTGGAGCATAATAACTGAACGCTGCTTTACCATGTTTAGTTCTGACTCTGGGGACAGAAAGCTGACCAGTCCCTGAAGACCTGAGAGATCTGGATGGTTCATAATTTAGCAGGAGGTCAGAAATGTATTTTGGGCCTAAACCATTCAGTGCTTTATAAATAGCAGCAGTATTTTGAAATATATTCTTTGACACACAGGAAGCCAGTGTAAAGACTTCAGAACAGGAGTGATGTGATCCACTTTCTTAGTGTTAGTGAGGACTCAAGCAGCGGTGTTCTGAATCAGCTGCAGCTTTCTAATATATTTTTTAGTGAGACCTGTGAAGACACCATTGCAGTAGTTAGACCCTCCAGAAAAACGCGATTCTGTGATCGCAGAATTTAACGCATAATCAGCAAAATGGCGCAGATTTTAAAAAGGCCGCATAATCCCCGCATTTTTCCACACAAAGTTGAGAAAAAAAAAAGTTAACTCGTCTTGACGTGACGTCATCAGCTCGCGCATCACAGGATGTAAACAACACTGTATAGAGTGAACGTGTGGAGCTCACACGATAGAGAAAACACCAAGATGAAAAAATCTAATCCATCTCATTTACCGACGAACATTTCTACTAAAGACCGGGCAAAAAGTGAGGGGAAACTATTCTGCACCCCGTGCAACTGTGTGTTGGAGCATAAGAGAAAATCGAGGGTGACGACCCACTTTGATTCATTCAAACATTCGAAAATGCTTCCTGGTGCTGCGGACAAGAAAGCCAAACAACTCACGTTCACCGAGGGATCAACCTCCAAAACCCTTTCGAGGGCTACAAGAAACGAAGTGAGTAGCCTACAAGGTTGAAGCTGGTCAGATAACGAACGAAGAAATGAAAACAGAATGAGGCGGAAAAGTGTTTGTGTGATTAAAATAGCCCAATTGCTTTTACAATAAATAAACATTGAAGTTGTTTAATTGAATAGTAAAGGGGTTTAACCTTAGTGGCAGGTTGTCTGAAAGAGAATAAATAAGATATTTAAAAAATGTTTTATTATTTTTTCCCGCATATTTAGCATATTTCGCAACTTTCCGCATATTTCGCAACTTCCTGCAATTTCACAGCATAAAATCACATAAAAACCCCGCATGTTTAATCGCATAATCCAGGATTTTAGCCCGCGTTTTTCTGGAGGGTCTAAGTAGTCCAGTCTACTGAAGATAAAAGCATGGACAAGTTTTTCCAAATCCTGCTGTGACATTAGTCTTTTAATCCTAGATATGTTCTTTAGGTGATAGTAGGCTGATTTAGTAACTGTTTTAATGTGACTGTTGAAACTCAGGTCAGAGTCCATGACTACACCTAGATTTCTGGCTTTATCTGTTGTTTTGAACATTGCAGACTGAATATCAGCGCTAACTTGTACACGTTCTGCCTTGGCTCCAAAAACCATTACCTCAGTTTTTTCTTTAATTGGAGAAAGTCCTGACACATCCAGTCATTGATTTGTTCAATGCACTTACTCAGTGTTTTAACTGGAGAATAGTCTCCTGGTGAAATGGTTATGTACATTTGTATTTCATCCGCATAGTTATGGTAACTTATTTTGTTGTTTTTCATTATCTGAGCCAGTGGTAGCATCTAGATGTTAAAGAGAAGAGGCCCCAAGATGGAGCCTTGAGGAACCCCACATGTCATATTTGTCAACTCAGATTTGTATTTACCTATAGAAACTTTGAAAGGAGAAGAACAACCCAGCGATAGAGGATGGAGCTTTTTTGCAGCAACAAGACGATGAGTGCGTCAAGAAACAATTAGCTCAGAGATGTTAAACGGCAGCTTTAATGTACCTTCAGAGAGAAACATAAACAATTTGCATTATTTGTGCATTTTGTAAGAAATGTTTTCTTGGATCAGCCAAACTTTGCTCAAACATTTTCAACTCAATAAGTCAACGCTTGTGTTCATGAACTCGGATCTCTGACTTTATATGAAATCTCAAATATTAGTTTTGAATGCAGTCATGAATACTTGACAATGTACCTATTACCATTTCTAAATGGAAGCAAAAGACACTGCTGTCTATTTGTATCTTATGAATAAACACCTACAAATTCGTATAAGAGACTGAAAAAAGTTATAGGACATGAATGACTTCTTGGTTTCGTTTAAAGTCCTAATCGGAACAGAATATGTGTGTAAAGGAAACTACATCCTTTCTAACACTGACCCATACATCTTCAAAAAAAAGAGACTGTCATCCCAAATATCATCATGTTTCTCTAAGATCCAATAGGAGGAGTGTAGAGTGGACACGTGGGTTTGTTTACGAGACATTTTGTGTTGAATCTCAGGGGAAACACTGTGTGAGAGAAGGCTAAAAATGAGAGAGCCGCAATTTGCAATTTGGAAAATCCCCTGAGATTTATGTCAATGTTTACCAGCCCTTCTCCAGCCCCCGCTGAAAGGAGGAGCACTTGGATAATAAATCACCCCCTTATAAATGGATGGGACACCAAGAACCTTTTGAACTGGACCTAATTTGCCTCGTAACTTTGAAAAAGGAGCCCCCCCCCCGTCTCTCTATGAGTTAGTATATGTCAGCGGCCTCAGTGAAGTGTATTGGAAAAGCACCAGATGTTGAAGAGGGTGTTTGTGACTCACTTTCTCTCTCTTCTCTCTCTCTCATTTATAAAAGGAGCCATACAGGTTTTGTAAAAAGTGACAGTCACTAAGTACATTTACTCAAATCCAATTTCGAGCTACTTGTATTTTACTTACGTATTTCCATTGTCTGTTACTTTGTACCTCAACTCATTTACTCCATTTATTTGATCAATTGGCTTTAAAGATTCTAATGAATACGGGACAACGTAATTGTTCATGTATTATTAAAGTTATTGATGCCTTTGTAATGCAGAGCCACTTTAAAACGACTAAAAGACAAGCAGATGAACTTTACTGATGACTGTCAGCTCAAGTTAAATATCCAGATACAACTCTAATATAAGCATTAACAATTTTTAGCCTTTTATAGGTCCCTAGTTTACTCTTAACCTGCCCCTGGTGAGGGGTCTGGGGTCAGAGAGAGATCAGGGGGGTTATTCTCAGGTCAGCGTCCTCCTCCTTCACACATGAATCATTCCTCTCCTCCCCCCTGTCCTCCTCACTCAGGCTGCACATGCTGTTTCTCTCTGTTTGCTGTCATCAGTCACACACACACACACACACACACACACACACACACACACACACACACACACACACACACACACACACACACACACACACACACACACACACACACACACACACACACACACACACACACACACACACACACACACACACACACACACACACACACACACACACACACTGAAGGCCCTGCTGTTCAGTAATGTCACAACTGTCTGGGAGCTCGGAGAAGGAGAGCACTTTCAACACATAAACACACAGGTAGTGAGAGAGACAGAATTAACCTGCTGTTTGTCTTGTCATTAGTCTACTGCGTGGCGGGTGGCAGCTCACACACGCACGTACACACACACACACACTCACACACACACACACACACACACACACACGCACGCACGCACGCACGCACGCACAGACACACACACACAGTGAGCTGGCATGCAGACAAAACAGGGATCTCTACTTCTGTTGAAGGCCAAATCTCTCTCCAAACAAAGCACTCATGTGCTGTCAGCACCCCTATTCTCACACCTCCGGTCTCTCAACACACACACAAACATAAACACACACTCTCTCACACGGACAAATATAAAGACACAGAGTCCCCATGACAAAAGGCTTGAGGAAGCAGCCATATTTGGGCTAAAGAGCTCCAATGAGCAGGTCTTTGTGTTTTGGGAATACATCATGGAGGAACGCCCTGCTGATGTTGCCTAATCCTCTGAGATCAAGACTCTCCTTTACTCATTCAGACACCTCAGGCCCCACAATATTACATCTGTCTTTTGTTGATTTAAGAGTAGATTTCATGACAGATTATTGATAGATACTTAAATAAATGCTGCCTGATGTAATCTAAGTTCTCCAAGTCTTCCTAGGGCCAGTTGCCAACATTTCGTTGACAAGTCTTGGTCTTAGATTTTCAGATTGGACTGTTTTTTTGTTCACTTTTTACCTAGTACCTTTAGATAACTATTTAAAGGTATCCTATTATACTCTTTTTCATCAATATATTATAGGTCTCAGATATATACAGAACATGTCTCTGAAGTGTTTGGGTCGAACACACCAAACAGATTATTGTAGCATCCCATAATCCCCTCTGTTTCAGCCCTGTTTCAAAAGTGCTGATTCTGTGTGTGTAGCTTTAAACACAATGGTGCTCTAGGAGGGGAGACATATTTATGTATAAAAGACATGAAAAATTGGATTTTGTTTAGTGACCTTTTAGTGGTCTATCCATCACTTTTAGCTAACTCTTTCAAGCGCTCATTCATTAGTTTTATCTTACAATTATATAGTATAGTGTTATATCGTTTTAAGTTAACTTTTAGCTAACTATTTCAACTGTTTATCCATCCCTTTTATTGAACTACTGTGTTTTAGTGCTCTGTCCACAACTTTTAGTAAAGTTTTAGCTAACCTTTTCAGTTACAACAACATTTTTAACGTTTTAATAGATTTATACTGTTTACCTTTTCTGTTATTGTCTTCCATACATAGATTTTTGCAAAGTTGAAACTCTTCTTTTACCCACAATGCATTGCTTTAATGCACATTCTAAGGTTGCGCATCTAATGTTGGCTTTAAATTAGTCATATCACTAAAAGGAACATTTTAGCAACGAAGTCTATTCAAAGATGACTTCAAAAATTGGTTTAGGTCAAAGAGTGTCTATTTTTTATACAACTGGCCCCAGACCTGAGTAGTTTTCCAGTAAACAACACACACCACAACCACAGTCAGATCACATTTAGGTTGGAAGTGTGACATTTGTTAAAGGTAGGGTAGGTAAGAATGGAGAAACCAGCTCGAGTGCGCTAGAATTTGAAAGTACACAATAGAAAAAAATCTGCCCCTTCTTTCAGGCTTCCTTACAGAGCCCCTCCTCCAACACACGAACGAGCACATGACCAATGAGGGTATGAGATAAGTTTGTGCAGGAGATGGAAGCCTGACAGGCAGGTAGGCCATCGAATTAAGGGCGGTGGTGGCGAAGTCGATAGGGAGTTGGCTTGGCAACTGGAAGGTCACCAGTTCAAGTCCCGTCAAGACCAAGTGCTACCGAGGTGTCCCTGAGCAAGGTACCGTTCCCTACACTGCTCCCCGGGCGCCGTTCAAAATGGCAGCAGACTGCATCCTAACACTAGGATGGGTCAAATGCAGAGAAACAATTTCCCCACGAGGGATTAATAAAAGTCCATCTTATCTCATGGAATATAACCAAAAGTGTTTCTGAAGTGAATGACCTACCCTACCTTTAAGAGAAAGCCAAAAACCACTGCAGTATAGATAGAGGATCTGAATAATAGTTAAATAATATTGTTTTTGCTCTATATGGGAATTGGGTTTCTAGAAACATTTTTTACTTTACCACACCATACAATCTTAAAAAGTATTACACATGTAGTTTTAAAAAGCATGGGAATGAGAAGGCGTACACTTGGAAAGGAAAGCTGAACACATTCGAACAACATTACAGACTGCCAGTAAACTGACACCCAACTGATTAGACAATAAATGTAACACACATCCTCGTGCTGCTGCTAATAGAGAAGTTTTACTGTCTGACGGCGTTTGATTTATCGTCTGTCGGGGAAGGTATTCTGTGTCTGAGAGCGATTCCAGGAGACGAGGCCGCGACACGACCATGATGAATCCAACACTCATTTAATTGCTGTTTTACAGTTCAGTGACAGCCATCAGCTAAATGAACTGTCACGACGCACAATTATTTTAGTGAAGCAACATAACCAGCATTCCTTTTTTACATGCGACAACGTTTTCTGTGATCTTTGCTTGCATTGACAAAAGGGAGTCATATTGTTTTAAATGGTTGCCGTGCAGAAGCAGTTACAACACGTTTTTTTTGCATATTTTATGGCAGTAGGAGGAAGTGTAGATCTAAATACATATTTACTGAAAATCACCTGCCGTGTGAATAATAACAGTTCAGTGCCATCTTTATTTATGCAATATAATAACATAAATTGCCCAATTGCGTATGTCTTTTCAAAAAAGAATGTAAACGTTTTTCAAAAATGTCTGACTTTGACCGTTGATAAGTTAAGTTACTTCTTAGCTTTGAAATGTCCTCATTTAAAAGTTTGAGTTGAAACAGGGCGACGGAGAGGATGGCATGCGGCAAATGGTCCCGGGTGGGATCTGAACATGATAAGTCATTTAATTATTACGTCAAAAGATTAGACATAATTGTATTAGGTTAGTTGAAAGCAATAATACAACATTTAATAAAAAAATCAAATACAATTATGTAAAATCTGTTGATATGATACATTTAATTAAAGCCAACGTTTCAGTTTTTCAGTATACAAATCAGCTTTACTTTTACTACTTTAAACTGTAAATGCTGACTACATTCCCTCTATTTTATTACACTGCAAAGCACATTGCATCGCTCTGATGTATGAAATGTGCTAAAGGCTGCAAATAAAGTTGCCTTGCGATGAGCTAGAGTTAAATAGGTAATAATTCAACCATGTACCTGTTTCCACTTTGAATAATAATCACACGCAAAAAGTACAAGTGGTGTGAATCTAACATATACCTCGCTCAGGAAATGCAGAGGAGGAGGAGGAGTGGAGAAGTGCTGGTTTGTCATAGCAGTCATCAGTAACTGTCGCCACTGTGCTGCAGGCTTAATTAACTAGCTTGCTCGTTAGCATTGCTCCCCCCTTCTCCCCCCTCCCTCTGTAGCCGCTCTGAATGGGAACGCCTGATTATTCTGCGCTCCAGTCGCAGCCAATTACAGCCACCAAATGGAACAACATTAATCAAATCTTTAGTATGGTGGCAAACTCAGAGGTATCAGATTGCAGAGGGACGCAAAGCTAATATGTCACTGTCACTAGCGGTTGCGCAGGCATTTAGCAGCTAGCATTAGGGAGACGGGCGAGACGGGCCATCGCCTGAGTGTAATATGGAGCCTGATCTGGGAACCATTAGCATGACATGGCAGCAGAAACGCAGCCTGTCCTCACCCCCCTCACCCTCCTCAGCAGTCAGACAAGTGAGGAGTAGAGTGGGATAAATTGGGGGAAGGACGGCTGCAAAGTGGATGAATAGAGAAGGAGACATGAAGGGGTAATGAGAGGGGAACAGTAGGAAATGGAAGAGACAACGAAGGGGAACGCCGAGGGGCTTTTTCACCATCTTTAGACGGGGAAAGGACGATAAAGAAAGAGAAGAGACATTTTCTGCCAGCGTGGTTGATGCGAGTCTGACTGGACGAGAACACCCAGAACTAAATGCTGCCATTCACACTCCGGCCTCCCAGAGAGTGGCACTGAAACACACACACACACACACACACACACACACACACACACACACACACACACACACACACACACCATGAACCAGCAAACTTGCCACCTCGCCCAGCTTCCCAGGGTTTGGCCCGAACCATCGCGCCACAGTCGGAGCCAGCCAGAGGACACCGCTGCATAATGGCCTCATTAGGACAAATGATTAAAGCCCGGCTGAAATGTGCTAAATGCCTGTGTCACTGAAGTGGCCTTTAAACGGGCATAAATAAACAAGAGTTATGCTGAAGCTTTGGGTGTGCACCCTGGCAGCATAATAAATTACAGGGTAATGATATTAAAAGCACAGAGTCGTTAAGATGCCAAGCGGAGACGCCATAAATCCAGGCGCGGGCTCCCACTGGCTGTCCCCACGCCGAGTAATTAAAGCAGATTTATGAGGCGCATTACATCAGTGCTAGATAGTTCATATATCGGCCTCCAATATTGGACAGCCTGACAGGCGCCAAAAAATATTGTTTCGACTTCCCCGGCCCCTCACAGCCGACAGGCCTCTCCCCACTCTCCATCTTTTGTTGTGTCAGTCCCGCGTGGTCGTGATGGATGGGCCGATCTTCTCCTTCGTCACTCCCCTCGCTTGTTCAGCACCCCCTATCCTTCCACAATGGGAGACTTGTGACAGTACCAAATAGCTTTATCTTCACACAGCAGCTCTTTTACACCCTGCCTCCCTTTTTATCCGTCACACTGACACAGGTGTAATACCAGAGATAGAAGAAGAAGAAGAATTGGGAGGGACGAACCCCTCTTTAATGGTCACACATGCAGAGCACACAGCACACAGTGTTCTCTGCTTTTAACCCATCCTAGTACCAGGAGTCTAGCACTAGGAGCAGTGGGCGGCTATTGTACAGCGCCCGGGGAGCAATGAGAGTGAGGGGGGAAGGGGGGTGTCCGGTGCCTTGCTCAAGGGCACCACGGCAGGGCAGGGGGTGAACTGGGACCTCTCCAAGTAGCAGTCCACACTCCATATTTAAGTCTGGTCGGGGACTTGAAGAAGTCACAGTCCAAGCCCCTGACTGAGCCACTGCCGGATGGACAGCAGGAGAGAGAAAGGGGAGGCAATGAGTTGAATACGTCATTTCCCATATCCTTTAGTTAGGCTAAGATTAACATGTTGACTAGACATTACATTGGATAAACATTGGCGGCTGTGGCTCAGTTGATAGAGTGCTGGACTTCGAATCAGGGGGTAACAAGTTCGAGTCCCACTGACTGCAGTCAGCATGTCGTTGTGTCCCTGGGCAAGACACTTCACCCCAAATTGCTCCTGTGGGGATTGTCCGCATTACTGAATGTATGTTAGTCGCTTTGGATAAAAGCGTCTAACAAATGACATGTAATGTAAACTGTGATTAAGTGTTGGATATAGTTAGTAAGTGTTCCCTCTGCCACTAGGGGTCTCTCAATCAAAACAATGAGAAAGTTTGGTGGCGTTGTGGTTGTGACGTACAGTAGAGGTGGATCGTTGGAGTTTAAAAGCTGAAATATCCTGTGGTAAAAATGTGGCTTGAACTGGATTAAAAGCCAACATCTTCTGGCAGACAACCTGGACGCTTCCTCAAATATGAAACAACGTTATTAAATGAAACGCGTGTTACCGTTTATTTAAATGACACATTTCTTTCGACATTTTTAAGATAATTTAGGTAAAACTCAAGAAAATATAAACCACAGGTCTAATTTTTTTTAATGTTGAAATTCTACAAATTATATAATTAAAACTTTAACCCTAAACCTAACAGTTAAACCTTAAAAACACAAAAAAACTTTAGGTTTGAGGAATTCGGTAAATCATTTTCGGGTGTGGCCGAAGTCTGGGACTTTTGTTTTATGAGTCAGTAAACTATGGAGGAAATGTGTGTAATATGACCTTATTAAAACTGTATAACGTTCTCAATATTTATGTTCATTCGGAGCTTGTCTCAAGTCTAAAGAAAAAGTCGGTTCATTTTGTATAAAACAGTTTCCACTGCTCCGTATTTAACCCTTTTCATGTACCTACAGCATTTCTACCAATGACCATTACACGTTACAGTTGCTTATACCTTATAATAAACCCCTACTTATACATTTACTGTACATAGTTGCACAGGCTGTAATGGTTTAGTGGATATGATCTTTTTGTATATCTCAATAAAACCTCTTTGCTCTTTAACTGATGACGCACCTTAAATGCCCCCACAGGAAACACACTCCGAGAGCCAGACAACTTAATTGGATTGGCTGGATGTAATTTTAATAGCGCCTGTAATTAGGTTGCTTATTATTAGGAATCTAGTCATAAATCATGAGAAACAAAGTTACATATACATTTCCTGTCATTAAAACATGTTTTAGTTCTGCAGGTGTGCCAGAGCAGTCACAAGCAGGTAACCCGAGGACAGACAGAAAACAGGGGGGGTACACAAAGACATCAAGGCGGTTATGTTAACGACCTGTGACACTTTGATTATTATTATTAATTAGTGCTTTGAAAGCAACAGATTCAAATCAATATGAAGGCGTGAAACAAATCCCAGCGACCATTCGGATCAATCTGGGGGAGTTTTACATTTACATTAATGCCAGTAAATTCAACCTCTACCCGGAGAGGTGGTGTGGTTTCTAATTACGAGGACATGAACTGACTAACCATTACTCTTCTCTTATCTGCAGTCAGAGATTCCCATTAATGTTTCCCTCCTTCGGTTTTACTTCTGAAACACATATTAGACATGTTGCATACAAATATAACCATTCAAGACCCCGAAACAGGCTAAACGCATCACACTTGGAAACACTTAAATGTGCCCATACTATACACACACACATGTAGATACACTGTAAAGTATGCCCTTTTCTCTACAGGTGACCCCCCCTGGTGCAGCATCCCTATCTCCGCACAAGCACCATAACCAGTTAGTAACCCTCATTTCTGTCCCTCTAAATGAACTGCTGTGATAACTGTTCCATCTTTTAAAGAGGCCCTATTTTGCTTGTTGGGGTTTTCCCTTTCCTGTAGTGTTTTATATAGGGTTTATCTGTATATGTAAATGGTCTGCAAAGGCTAAAATCACTGTGTTCCCTCCAGAGGGAGTTACTCTCCCACACACTCCAACCCCTGCTTGAAACACCTCCATTGGACTCATTTGTTCACTTCCGTAACATAGTGACATCAATATGTAACACTTGGGTCTATTGTCTAGCGCTCCAACACATTGTGCTTAGCGGTTGACCAATCACAACACAGCCGTCCAGCTAACCAATCAGAGCAGACTGGGCTCTGGTTTCAGTCAGAGGGTGAAAAGAGGTGCTGCAGCACAGGCAGTACGAGAAAGAGTTTTTTGAAAATTAAAGCATGGAGACATGTCACAGGAGAAACACTAAATACTAATATGAACCTAGAAACCTTACTTGTCTGTCCGCTTTATTTTGCGGTGTAACGGTGTAATTTTCTTTATGTTATCTGAGGGGTGCGGTGTAATGTTATGTGAGTGCGGCAGACGTATCTGTGTCTGTGTCTCCGAGCAGGCGGAGAATGAGAGCAAACAGTGGTGCTCAGCCAGGAGCAGCACAGCCACTCCATCACTGTGATAGACCCCGTCATTTCTCTCCCCCACTCCCCGTCTCCCTCCCTTCCACTCCCAGTGGTAAGGGTGGGGTGTAAAGTTCACTCCTGCCTAATTTATCAACCTGCTCCGCCCCCACCCCCTCCCTCCGTCCGCAGCACTTTACAGTCATTAGCTACACACACTGACACAGCACACACTACCCTCATTTATTGTCTTTTTACAGCAAGGCAGCAGCATCAATTAATTAAAGGGATAAATTGCCCCGTGTCCTCGGGATATGCAGGGGTGCAAGAGTGATTTAGGTGGGGCTGGGTAGATTTGGGAGGGGTTGGGAGATTGGGTGTTCGTGTGCTGGGGATATTTGCATAACTTTGTTGTCTGCAGGTTTACAGTTTGAAACCTTTTCACTTTTACTAATTTTCACCACCGTTTGGTTTTTACATTACTGGGGAAAGGAATGTGGTTTAATCCCCTGCAGTTCACATACTGCTTCTTGGACAAGATTGCTCCACATGGCATAGCCACTGTACTAGGAGCAGTGCAGCTATTAAACAGCACCTGGGGAGAGATTAGGAGTGTGTTGGGGGGGGGGGGCGTCCAGTGCCTTGCTCAAGGGCACCGCGGCAGGGCCCAGTAGGTGAACCGGGACCTCTGCAAGTACCAGTCCGTACTCCATATTACGGCTCCCAGTCCAAGCCCCTACTGACTGAGCCACTGAATATACACTGTTGGTGAATGACTATTGTTATAAAAGTACTTTGAGTGGTTGCAAGACTAGAAATGTGCTAAATTAATTAATATATAGTTTACTATATTCCTACAACTACATAATGAACCGAAATACAGTTTTTAATGAATTCAAATGAAAGTAAAAAAAATGACGACCAACCTTCTTCTCCCCTAATGAAATAATGCAGAACAGATGACAACATATTATTTTAAATGAGACAGATTGTTTGACCTAACTATGATCTAAGTAGTTTATTTTGGTTTATTTGTTGTGATAGCATTGCGGGCCAGGTGACCAGTGTGTGCTAACAGGTGTTTCAGGCTCAGTGTCCTTGTAAGGGCACGCACTGCTCGGCTGTTTACTCTCTCGCTCAACCAGCTGCACGGCACGTTTATAATACTCTCATAAGTATGCTACAGATGGATACGGGTCCCCTCGCCGCTGCTCCCTGCCTTATGATTAATGAGCAGCACTTGGAGCCGCATGTGTTGCCGCCTCGCAGCCCCGACATGTCTTTCCGGACCCGACATTTTGTATCCTCTGTGAAAAATGAGCTCCTTGGTGTCGTTCATTACCCAATTCCCACTGCCAGATCTCTCCCATGCATATTCCTGCACACTAAGCCTTGTGCCATGCTTGTACCGCGTGTGGGTGTCCATGTCACTTTGCATCTAACTCACTTATCCAGACAGCCATCCAGTAAAATGCACGCCGCAGGACTGACTGTAATTTGGGACCGTTACAAAGGCAGACAAGTCAATAGAGGAAGACCTGACAGCCGAAGAGGGAAGGATTTCAGCGCTCCCGTAGAGGACACGCTGTTAAAGAAGCCCTGGCACAGCAGGAAAGTAGCCACTTTTCTGCTGTGCAGGCACACTGATATGACAATGGCCTAGTAATCATTGTGCCCCTTCTGAAGTTATAGCTGTAATTTGGGCTGTCGGAGAAGGGAATCCATTTGTCTGACAATGCTAGCCAAAGCCAGTCGACTGTATCCACACACAAGGAGTACCACAATCCACACACATACACGACAAACTCTCATAGTCTCACACCGAGTACACACTCCTCGCTACTCAGCGCTCTCTCAAGGGCACGTTCCAATAAAGCGGCATTGGAAAACAGCCATCTGATGGATTGGACCTGAAGACGGCGGCACACAAATCCCCTAATGTGGCATAAATAAGGCCGCGGTGCGCCGAACGCTCTCTGCAGACAATGTAAATTATATTGTCAGGCGCAGTCACTTCCCGTTCGCTGGGCTGCTAACAAGAGTCACCTGCCAGCGCTCAACAAGGAGAGGAGGAGCCACTGCTGGTAAGGGATTGGGAAATTAATTAAAGTGTCACAGCACACACAGACACACACACACACAAACAGATGCATGATTGCACACACTGAAACAGATGCAGAGCCACACAAGCAGGAAGTGTACATTGCTTTTGATTTATTTCCCCTGCTCCTGTGCGCGCCCCCCCCCCCCCCCCCCCCCCTCTCCTGTGGCTCCCAGTAAAAGTTGATGCTGAGGAACGCAGGTGATGCTGTGCGGCCATTTTGGAGCTTAGCTGAGGCCTGCAGTTTCTCAGGGTGCTGGCAAACTCAACACTGTGAATAATGTCAAGTGTGATACATTGACTTCCATCACTTCAGAAACTTCCCACAGCTGCTTAGGAATTACTCAAAGCCAAGCCAAGGGCGAGAGATTTAGTGTTAGTGTAACCCTTCGTGGGCTGCTCTGTGTCTTCCTCTTCTCTTCACACTGACTTTTACCAAAATTGTCCTTCCTGTCTCTCGCTCCACATGCAGCTGTTCTTTGTCAGACCACAGCTGTCTTATCCCTGCCAAGCTTGTGTCCTCACAACAAGACTTAGTTGCCATGGGAAAAAATCAATAAGACCTGTCAAATAATACTACTTGGGTATTCCTCTACTGCTTTTAAAATATTGTGACTCCTTGTAAAATGAGGTGAAGATGAAGTGATATGCTGATGGCGCGGCGCGATAGTTTCCTATGACAGAGCACAATTTACAGGCTTCATTAAAAGACAGTTAAACACAGCATGAAGCACATGTGATGGTGTCGCAACAGAGTGCTATAGGGATGACATGTATCTGCTGGCCGACCCTGAAGTATGCATCAATATGGTTCCCTTGACAAAAATACAGAAAGAATTGTTCATTGGATTTCGGATTGCCCAGAAAAATAAGCTCTGTGGGAAAACAAACTTTTAAAATATGTATCACATTATCTAAAGCAGGACAATCCTAACATATTCACATTTTTTTTTACATTTGGAAGCTAACAATCTATCACAAGAAGTTATAAGCTAACATTAGGCTTTAAAGGACAAACAGCACAGTCACATGACATCACGTCACCACCGCTAAGCTAAAGGAGGCTAATGTTTGCTTGGTGATGTTTTGTAGTCTCATTGAGACACTTGTTAGCAATTGCACTTCTTAAGCCACTTAGAAGCTTTAGATATTCACAAGTGGGGTATTTACCTCATTTCAGGCATCCAACCAAAAACTCATGAGGCAGTGCTAAAACATTGACTCATTCTGGGTTCATGGACTCATTTCTGGACAACTCTAAAACTGAGAGGCTACCTTGCAATTAAGGCCTTATAAGTGGACACAGTCATAAGAGGAGAGGGTTGGACAAAGTAGAACAAGTACAAAAGCATGAGCATCAAAAATATACTTAAGTACCCAGAGTAACATCCTTAATAATGTATGCATTAAAGTGTTTATCATTCATGGTAATGCAGCTTATTTCATTTAAAGGTCACCTATCATGCTATGTTTAGGCAATAGCATAGGTCTCAGATATATAAATAATATAAAGAACATGTCTATGAAGTGTTTTGGTCAAAATACCAAACAGATCACCCATTCTAGCCATGCCTCATATCCCTCTATTTCACTTCCTGTTCCAAAAGTGCTGATTCTGGGTATAAACCTATAAACAGGTCTCTCTTGAGAATGAGACCCTGTGTCTCAATGAGATTTCCACCTGTATAAATAAATGCTAAATACAAAAATAACAAATAAAGCTTCTTTTTTTAAAAACTGAAAATAAAATAAAATAAGAGGGGGCGGAGCTTATGCCGGCTCATGCGGGACCTGGCAGATAATGTCTAAAATGCTGCGGTGATGAAACACAAGGATTATTAGATCAAGGATTATTTCTGAAACAGTCTGGAGCTCAAAGACTTTCTCTCTTGCCGGTTATACCACAAGGTGAGTTCCTTTTTATTTCCTGCTTCTTCACACACATGCTCTCTCCAGTACAGGTTAGCTCTGAGTGTTAGCGATGCTAATGTAAACACTGACCATATTACGTCCATAACAGTCGGGCATTGTTTCTGATAGCAACGTTTCTGATAGTGCTGTGGGTCCGCCGCCGATTTGACGTCATATTGGACGCAAATCTGGATCAGCTCCGTTGTATACCCCGTTTTTAGAGATTTGGGTACGGAGGAAACGAGAGAGGGTTTTATTTTCTGACGCTGCGTGAGTTCCCTGACACACCGGGGACACATATTTATGTATAAAATATATCAAAAAGTGCATTTTGCATAATAGGTCCCCTTTAATATGTATGGTGGGTAGCTTGACATTTCCCTAAGGAATAAATACATATATAAAAGTAAAACAAGTATTTGTCTCTGTGAATTGTAGTTCAGTAGAAATATAAAGAGGTTAGTATGGAGCCGCTCGAAGATCTTGTGGCCCATATCGAGTGAACGCTGCCTAGTTATCTGGTTCGAATCCTGAGCCGGCTAAATATTACGGGCAATTTCCTCGCCTCTATAAACTCTATATCTCAAATAAAGGCACTCTCTGGTCCAATAAATACCTAAAAACAATAAGAAAACGAGCTGAAAGTAGAATAAATAAAAGATAAATATATCCAAGTACTTGAGTAAATCTACTTCGTTACTGTCCACCACTGCACACTCTGAAGCCCACAAGTGCTCCTTCCTTGCATAGAAACAGCTTTGCCCTCTCTCTGTCAAACATTTCCTCCCATAGCCGGCTGAAAAAGTGTTTCCCAATGCTGACAGGGAGAATGGATGGCCTCCATTACGCCGGGCTACAAACACATTCCGCCAGGATGAAGGGGCCGTAAATTATCCTGCGAGCGAGCAGCCACAGCCACAAGCGAGCCAACAACCAACCCCCACCCCCTCACTTCTAATGGGGTCGGCCCATCCACCGGCTGCACCGCACTGAATCACACCAAACATACACTGTCACCTGTGTGTATACAGTGGGGGAATGTAGCCCAGTAAAACTACTCAAGTATTGCACGTAAGTATCATTTTAAAGGCACTTCACTTGAGTATTGGCATTTTTTGCCACTAGATCTCATAGGGAAATACACTTTATTTATTTGAAGCTTGTATACTTGTTTTACAGCTCTTCACATAAATAACATTATGTGTTTATATCACACCAAACATACATTGTCACCTGTGTGTATACAGTGGGGGAATGTAGCCCAGTAAAACTACTCAAGTACTGCACGTAAGTATCATTTCAAATGTTCTTTACTTGGCATTTTCTGCCACTATATCTCATAGGGAAATACACTTGATTTATTTGTAGCTTGTATACTTGTTTTACAGCTCTTCACATAAATAACATTATGTGTTTATAACAAACCAAACTTACACTGTCACCTGTGTGTATACAGTGGGGGAATGTAAGTATAACTACTGAAGTACTGCACGTAAGTATCATTTTAAAGGTACTTTATTTGAGTATTGCCATTTCTTTGCCATCCAATCACACCAAACACACACTGTCACCTGTGTGTATACAGTGGGGGAATGTAACCCAGTAAAACTACTACTGCACCTAAGTATCATTTTAAAGGTACTTCACTTGAGTAGTGCCATTTTCTGCCACTAAATCTCATAGGGAAATACACTTTATTCATTTGAAGCTTGTATACTTGTTTTACAGCTTTTTACAT